>NC_069506.1:352867827-352888477 GCF_027579735.1 Bombina bombina | reverse complement strand
CAGGAAAATGTTCAGAATATCAATAATAGTCAAACCTTTTGAATATGAATTTTACATATTTATATGAGTATGTTCAATGGTCATACATATGCCTGGAGGATTTAACGTATACATCTTGTATATCTATTACAGATAATGACAAACATATGTGATATTTCCATATGGTATATCATATGATCCGGTTAATTTAGAAAAAGGTGTCCATCAAAATAAGCAAAGTTTAACTGTCACCTTTTCTGTAATTTAATTCTGAATTCCTGTTACAAATGGAAATACAGACTCCCCACTTAACACTACTGTATCCCAAATGTCATTCGGACAGATTACAAGTTTTTCGTTATGAGCTGTGCGGTGCTAACGAGCATTTTTCTCTCACCGCTCACTTACCTGCAGCGCTGGTATTATGAGTTTTTACAAACCCGGCATTATCAGCGCAAGAAGTGAGCATTGAGCAAAATTGAGCTCCTTAACGCACTCCAATACCAGCGCTGCTTAAGTCAGCCGGTGATCTGGTTGTACGTGCTCGTGCACGATTTCCCATAGGAATCAACGGGGATGAGCCGTCTGAGAAAAAGTCTAACACCCTGCAAAAAAGCAGCTGAAAAGCTCCGTAACGCAGCCCCATTGATCCTATGGGGGAAACATATTTTATGTTTACACCTAACACCCTTAACATGAACCCCCCGAGTCTAAACACCCCTAATCTTACACTTATTAACCCCTAATCTGCCGACCCCGACATCGCCGACACCTACATTATTCTTATTAACCACTAATCTGCCGCTCCGGACACCGCCGCCACCTACATTGTACTTATGAACCCCTATTCTGCTGCCCCCAACATCGCCGACACCTACATTATATTTATATAACTCCCTAATCTCCCTCCCACCCAATGTCGCCGCAACCTTACTACACTTATTAACCCCTAATCTGCCGCCCCAATGTCGCCGCAACTATAAGAAACATATTAACCCTTAAATCGCCGTACTCCCGCATCGCAAACATTAGTTAAATATTATTAACCCCTAATCTGCCATCCCTAACATCGCCGCCACCTACCTACATTTATTAACCCCTAATCTGCAGCCCCCGTCGCCGCCACTATACTAAATGTATTAACCCCTAAACCTAAGTCTAACCCTAACCCTAACACCCCCTAACTTAAATATAATTACAATAAATCTTAATAAAAATTAATATTATTACCTAAATAATTCCTATTTAAAATAAAATACTTACCTGTAAAATAAACCCTAAGCTAGCTACAATATAACTAATAGTTACATTGTAGCTATCTTAAGGTTTATTTTTATTTTACAGGCAAGTTTGTATTTATTTTAACTAGGTACAAAAGTTATTAAATAGTTATTAACTATTTAATAACTACCTAGCTAAAATAAATACAAAAGTACCTGTAAAATAAAACCTAACCTAAATTACAATAACACCTAACCTAACCCTACAATTAAATACATTAACTAGGGGCGTGTCCGGAGGGCAGCCATGATGGGCTGAAAAAACAGAAGCTCTTAATGTCTTAAGAGATAATCTGTCGTTTACCTGTACATTGGCTGTAAATATATCATTTGAATGATCTAATCCTGATCCCAGAGGTGTTGCTGCACACACAGATACCAAGATTATGGAAATCAACCTAACTGAAGCGAATCCAGACGAAGACGAAGTGTTGGCCTAGTACTATCGGCCTTAAGATTCCCTCTCCATTAGAGCTGACTTCGTCAAACTTTTGTATACAATGGAGGAGAACTACGAGATCCTGCACCTAATGCTAATAAATATAACCCACAAGATGGATCTGCAATTTGGCGAACTCTCTGAAATATTAAGATATGCTACTCAGAGGACGGAAATCAAGCAGCCTGCTAACCTGAGACCTTTTGCTGAACCGTTATGCACTGAGCAAATAGAGGCAGCACAGTTTACAATATCTCGGAGAGTGAAGGCGGGAGTAAGTCTGAATCGGCCTGCAGGGTCTACGGACATGCACAAGACACCATTCCCAGTCAGTTCACCCACTTCGGGCGGAGTCATGCAGATATCCGCAGCATTCACCTTAAGCCCTGGAGAGAAGCGGCACATCACCAGGCGGAGCACAGCACCTTCACAAACCAGCCCGTCTTCCCGCCCGGTTGGGGAAACTCCTCTGCTATCTCTGGCATCTCATCGGAGACCTGTAATTGTTAGTCGCAACTGGATTATGGATCCCTTGAACCCAGTCTCGATCTCTGACACCGATCTGGTAACTCTGCTCACAACCCTAGCGGTAATTGTATTTGGCTCCCCAGGTTCAAAGCTCTGCTCAATCTTCCCCAATTTGCAGGCCGCTCAGTTAGTAGTTTCATGCGGACCCAGGTCCGGAATTGGTTGACTATGTTGACTATGTTTCTGTCGAAGCCCTGTGAACTCCAGTGGGTTCGAGCGGTTCACTGACCGGGCTATGTGGACTTTGTACACTCTATAGATATAGCGTCAATTAAGCTTAAGATAGGGTGGTTTTAGGTAAAACGCAAGGTCTCACTACATTTACTCTCGTACCCATATCCCATCACCTCAGTGCACCCTCTCAACCAACATCAATGTACTGGAGTTTTCAGCATTATATAGGGCTATTTATACCTCCTACAGCGCAAGAGTCCTGGACATTTTCCCGATGAGAACTTCCAGTATAATTGGAGCGATGCCTCATCACTATTTTCTGTGTTACATCTCACTATGAGAGACACGCTCCTTCCCTGCAGCGGCAGGGTGCCTCTCATTAGATGTTTATTACACTTAGCTGTTTTGCGATACATCTTGGACCCTAAAAGTTTGACCTTAGTAATTATGAACTACAGCCTAACAGGGATGCCCAGAACTCTTCTACCAAAGTTCAACTTAAAGGGACAGTTTACTAAAAAAATTTCTCCCCTTTAATTTGTTCCCAATTATCCACTTTACCTGCTGGAGTATATTAAATTGTTTACAGGTAGATCCTTTACCCTTATATTGGCATTTGAAATAGTTGATTTAGCATGTGTTATCCCCACCTATTCTGAAAGTTTGTGGCCGCAGGTCCCAGCTATAGATAAGCTTTGTAAACACAGCCAGCAGAAGAAATTATACTCCCAGAAGGATATAGCAGAGATAAGGTAATAAAATGTTCATTTTCCATTGTTCTCTCCAAGTACTGGTGATTGTTTTATGGACAGATATAAGATTAAGAAACATGTTTATGTACACAATGTGATATAGTAATGAGATCTGATTATACCTACAGATATAAGATAAAGACACATGTATATGTACACAGTGTGATACAGTAATGAGATCTGATTATACCTACAGATATAAGATAGACACATGTATATGTACACAATGTGATACAGTAATGAGATCTGATTATACCTACAGATATAAGATAAAGACACATGTATATGTACACAGTGTGATACAGTAATGAGATCTGATTATACCTACAGATATAAGATAGACAAATGTATATGTACACAGTGTGACAAAGTAATGAGATCTGATTATACCTACAGATATAAGATACAGACACATGTATATGTACACAGTGTGATACAGTAATGAGATCTGATTATAGCTACAGATATAAGATAAAGACACATGTATATGTACACAGTGTGATACAGTAATGAGATCTGATTATACCTACAGATATAAGATACAGACACATGTATATGTACACAATGTGATACAGTAATGAGATCTGATTATACCTACAGATATAAGATACAGACACATGTATATGTACACAGTGTGATACAGTAATGAGATCTGATTATACCTACAGATATAAGATACAGACACATGTATATGTACACAATGTGATACAGTAATGAGATCTGATTATACCTACAGATATAAGATACAGACACATGTATATGTACACAATGTGATACAGTAATGAGATCTGATTATACCTACAGATATAAGATACAGACACATGTATATGTATACAATGTGATACAGTAATGAGATCTGATTATACCTACAGATATAAGATACAGACACATGTATATGTACACATTGTGATACAGTAATGAGATCTGATTATACCTACAGATATAAGATAAAGACACATGTATATGTACACAGTGTGATACAGTAATGAGATCTGATTATACCTACAGATACAAGATAAAGACACATGTATATGTACACAATGTGATACAGTAATGAGATCTGATTATACCTACAGATATAAGATACAGACACATGTATATGTATACAATGTGAAAAAGTAATGAGATCTGATTATACCTACAGATATAAGATACAGACACATGTATATGTACACAATGTGATACAGTAATGAGATCTGATTATACCTACAGATATAAGATACAGACACATGTATATGTACACAATGTGATACAGTAATGAGATCTGATTATACCTACAGATATAAGATAGACACATGTATATGTACACAGTGTGATACAGTAATGAGATCTGATTATACCTACAGATATAAGATACAGACACATGTATATGTACACAATGTGATAAAGTAATGAGATCTGATTATACCTACAGATATAAGATACAGACACATGTATATGTACACAGTGTGATACAGTAATGAGATCTGATTATACCTACAGATATAAGATACAGACACATGTATATGTACACAATGTGACTAATACGAAAAGGTGAGAGTAAGCGCTAAAAGAGCTTAAAAGGCTAACGAACTTGTGGCTAAATCTTACAATTTATTACCTTCGATAAAGGCTAAACATAAATAAATATCACAATAAAACCACAATAACACAATAAAATTAGAAACATGGATCCATGTCTAACTACTAAAAACATAAGTACATAATAAAATCTCCTGGGAGATGCGAATTACAGTGGGAGTGTTGACACTCCTTGATAGTGATACACAAGTGTGGGAAGTTGAATAAAAATACAAATATTAATACTTATAAGCAAAGTATACCAAACTCACAATGTCAATCAAATGTAAAGTCAATCAAAAATGGTGAAAAAAATGGTGGAAAAAGTAAAATGTGAATGTTCGTATTAAACCGTGGGTGTGTCCTCCAACGTTGCTGATGGGTAGTGAGAGATCTATAGTCAAATGTAGATGTTAGATGAAGTTGTAGATAAAATGAGTGAAAAATAAGTAAAAAATAAGTAAAAATTATATAAATAAAAAATATATAAATAAAAAATATATATAATTCAACCTTTAGGCAAAGGTCATTAGAACCAAAAGGCAAAAAACAAAAAGCAAAAAATAGAAAAAATAATAATAAAATCCACTTTGGTGAAATCAAATATGAAATGTAGCAATCCAAAAAAGATAGCGTTCGTGTTAGTTGTGTGCAAAAAATGGGGGATTAAAACAAATTTTGTGCCCAGTGAATTCAATGTCCCATCCGATGTTAAAAGTAAAATCACAATAAATAGCGACAAAAAAACCTGTAGGAAGACAAAGAAAAACAAAATAGTGCAAAACTGTATACAATAGATAATAATGGTAATTAAAATCAAGCTCACCAGTATGCCAACGCGTTTCGGCCTAGATTAGGCCTTTCTCAAGACTATAGTCTTGAGAAAGGCCTAATCTAGGCCGAAACGCGTTGGCATACTGGTGAGCTTGATTTTAATTACCATTATTATCTATTGTATACAGTGTTGCACTATTTTGTTTTTCTTTGTCTTCCTACAGGTTTTTTTGTCGCTATTTATTGTGATTTTACTTTTAACATCGGATGGGACATTGAATTCACTGGGCACAAAATTTGTTTTAATCCCCCATTTTTTGCACACAACTAACACGAACGCTATCTTTTTTGGATTGCTACATTTCATATTTGATTTCACCAAAGTGGATTTTATTATTATTTTTTCTATTTTTTGCTTTTTGTTTTTTGCCTTTTGGTTCTAATGACCTTTGCCTAAAGGTTGAATTATATATATTTTTTATTTATATATTTTTTATTTATATAATTTTTACTTATTTTTTACTTATTTTTCACTCATTTTATCTACAACTTCATCTAACATCTACATTTGACTATAGATCTCTCACTACCCATCAGCAACGTTGGAGGACACACCCACGGTTTAATACGAACATTCACATTTTACTTTTTCCACCATTTTTTTCACCATTTTTGATTGACTTTACATTTGATTGACATTGTGAGTTTGGTATACTTTGCTTATAAGTATTAATATTTGTATTTTTATTCAACTTCCCACACTTGTGTATCACTATCAAGGAGTGTCAACACTCCCACTGTAATTCGCATCTCCCAGGAGATTTTATTATGTACTTATGTTTTTAGTAGTTAGACATGGATCCATGTTTCTAATTTTATTGTGTTATTGTGGTTTTATTGTGATATTTATTTATGTTTAGCCTTTATCGAAGGTAATAAATTGTAAGATTTAGCCACAAGTTCGTTAGCCTTTTAAGCTCTTTTAGCGCTTACTCTCACCTTTTCGTATTAGTACTATTATCAGCCTACTAGGAGGCTAACTGTTAGTAAGCTTAAGGCCCCACTGTAGCGCTCGGTCCAATTCTCTCCATTTTATGTACACAATGTGATACAGTAATGAGATCTGATTATACCTACAGATATAAGATACAGACACATGTATATGTACACAGTGTGATACAGTAATGAGATCTGATTATACCTACAGATATAAGATACAGACACATGTATATGTACAGTGTGATACAGTAATGAGATCTGATTATACCTACAGATATAAGATACAGACACATGTATATGTACACAATGTGATAAAGTAATGAGATCTGATTATACCTACAGATATAAGATACAGACACATGTATATGTACACAGTGTGATATAGTAATGAGATCTGATTATACCTACAGATATAAGATACAGACACATGTATATGTACACAGTGTGATAAAGTAATGAGATCTGATTATACCTACAGATATAAGATACAGACACATGTATATGTACACAGTGTGATACAGTAATGAGATCTGATTATACCTACAGATATAAGATACAGACACATGTATATGTACACAGTGTGATACAGTAATGAGATCTGATTATACCTACAGATATAAGATACAGACACATGTATATGTACACAGTGTGATACAGTAATGAGATCTGATTATACCTACAGATATAAGATACAGACACATGTATATGTACACAGTGTGATAAAGTAATGAGATCTGATTATACCTACAGATATAAGATACAGACACATGTATATGTACACAGTGTGATACAGTAATGAGATCTGATAAAAACAACAAATAGAGGATACAGACACATGTATATGTACACAGTGTGATAAAGTAATGAGATCTGATTATACCTACAGATATAAGATACAGACACATGTATATGTACACAGTGTGATAAAGTAATGAGATCTGATTATACCTACAGATATAAGATACAGACACATGTATATGTACACAGTGTGATACAGTAATGAGATCTGATTATACCTACAGATATAAGATACAGACACATGTATATGTACACAGTGTGATAAAGTAATGAGATCTGATTATACCTACAGATATAAGATAGAGACACATGTATATGTACACAGTGTGATACAGTAATGAGATCTGATTATACCTACAGATATAAGATAAAGACACATGTATATGTACACAGTGTGATATAGTAATGAGATCTGATTATACCTACAGATATAAGATAGAGACACATGTATATGTACACAGTGTGATACAGTAATGATATCTGATTATACCTACAGATATAAGATAAAGACACATGTATATGTACACAGTGTGATATAGTAATGAGATCTGATTATACCTACAGATATAAGATAAAGACACATGTATATGTACACAATGTGATACAGTAATGAGATCTGATTATACCTACAGATATAAGATAGACACATGTATATGTACACAGTGTGATACAGTAATGAGATCTGATTATACCTACATATATAAGATACAGACACATCTATATGTACACAGTGTGATACAGTAATGAGATCTGATTATACCTACAGATATAAGATAAAGACACATGTATATGTACACAATGTGATACAGTAATGAGATCTGATTATACCTACAGATATAAGATAAAGACACATGTATATGTACACAGTGTGATACAGTAATGAGATCTGATTATACCTACAGATATAAGATACAGACACATGTATATGTACACAGTGTGATACAGTAATGAGATCTGATTATACCTACAGATATAAGATAAAGACACATGTATATGTACACAATGTGATACAGTAATGAGATCTGATTATACCTACAGCTATAAGATAAAGACACATGTATATGTACACAATGTGATAAAGTAATGAGATCTGATTATACCTACAGATATAAGATAAAGACACATGTATATGTACACAATGTGATACAGTAATGAGATCTGATTATACCTACAGCTATAAGATAAAGACACATGTATATGTACACAATGTGATACAGTAATGAGATCTGATTATACCTACAGATATAAGATACAGACACATGTATATGTACACAGTGTGATACAGTAATGAGATCTGATTATACCTACAGATATAAGATAAAGACACATTTATATGTACACAATGTGATAAAGTAATGAGATCTGATTATACCTACAGATATAAGATACAGACACATGTATATGTATACAATGTGATACAGTAATGAGATCTGATTATACCTACAGATATAAGATACAGACACATGTATATGTATACAATGTGATACAGTAATGAGATCTGATTATACCTACAGTTATAAGATACAGACACATGTATATATACACAATGTGATACAGTAATGAGATCTGATTATACCTACAGATATAAGATACAGACACATGTATATGTACACAGTGTGATACAGTAATGAGATCTGATTATACCTACAGATATAAGATACAGACACATGTATATGTACACAGTGTGATACAGTAATGAGATCTGATTATACCTACAGATATAAGATAAAGACACATGTATATGTACACAATGTGATACAGTAATGAGATCTGATTATACCTACAGCTATAAGATAAAGACACATGTATATATACAGAGTGTGATACAGTAATGAGATCTGATTATACCTACAGATATAAGATAGACACATGTATATGTACACAATGTGATACAGTAATGAGATCTGATTATACCTACAGCTATACGATAAAGACACATGTATATGTACACAGTGTGATACAGTAATGAGATCTGATTATAACTACAGATATAAGATGCAGACACATGTATATGTACACAGTGTGATACAGTAATGAGATCTGATTATACCTACAGATATAAGATACAAACACATGCATATGTACACAGTGTGATACAGTAATGAGATCTGATTATACCTACAGATATAAGATACAAACACATGCATATGTACACAGTGTGATACAGTAATGAGATCTGATTAAACCTACAGATATAAGATACATACACATGTATATGTACACAGTGTGATACAGTAATGAGAACTGATTATAACTACAGATATAAGATAAAGACACATGTATATGTACACAGTGTGATACAGTAATGAGATCTGATTATACCTACAGATATAAGATACAGACACATGTATATGTACACAGTGTGATACAGTAATGAGATCTGATTATACCTACAGATATAAGATAAAGACACATGTATATGTACACAGTGTGATACAGTAATGAGATCTGATTATACTTATAGATATAAGATACAGACACATGTATATGTACACAATGTAATACAGTAATGAGATCTGATTATAACTACAGATATAAGATACAGACACATGTACATGTACACAATGTGATACAGTAATGAGATCTGATTACACCTACAGATATAAGATACAGACACATGTATATGTACACAATGTAATACAGTAATGAGATCTGATTATACCTACAGATATAAGATACAGACACATGTATATGTACACAATGTGATACAGTAATGAGATCTGATAATACCTACAGATATAAGATAAAGACACATGTATATGTACACAGTATGATACAGTAATGAGATCTGATTATACCTACAGATATAAGATACAGACACATGTATATGTACACAGTGTGATACAGTAATGAGATCTGATTACACCTACAGATATAAGATACAGACACATGTATATGTACACAATGTGATACAGTAATGAGATCTGATTATACCTACAGATATAAGATACAGACACATGTATATGTACACAGTGTGATACAGTAATGAGATCTGATTATACCTACAGATATAAGATACAGACACATGTATATGTACACAATGTGATACTGTAATGAGATCTGATTATACCTACAGTTATAAGATAAACACACATATATATGTACACAGTGTGATACAGTAATGAGATCTGATTATACCTACAGATATAAGATAAAGACACATGTATATGTACACAATGTGATACAGTAATGAGATCTGATTATACCTACAGATATAAGATACAGACACATGTATATGTACACAGTGTGATACAGTAATGAGATCTGATTATACCTACAGATATAAGATAAACACACATATATATGTACACAGTGTGATACAGTAATGAGATCTGATTATACCTACAGATATAAGATAAAGACACATGTATATGTACACAATGTGATACAGTAATGAGATCTGATTATACCTACAGATATAAGATACAGACACATGTATATGTACACAATGTGATACAGTAATGAGATCTGATTATACCTACAGATATAAGATAAAGACACATGTATATGTACACAGTGTGATACAGTAATGAGATCTGATTATACCTACAGATATAAGATACAGACACATGTATATGTACACAGTGTGATAAAGTAATGAGATCTGATTATACCTACAGATATAAGATACAGACACATGTATATGTACACAATGTGATACAGTAATGAGATCTGATTATACCTACAGATATAAGATACAGACACATGTATATGTACACAATGTGATACAGTAATGAGATCTGATTATACCTACAGTTATAAGATACAGACACATGTATATATACACAATGTGATACAGTAATGAGATCTGATTATACCTACAGATATAAGATACAGACACATGTATATGTATACAATGTGATACAGTAATGAGATCTGATTATACCTACAGATATAAGATACAGACACATGTATATGTACACAGTGTGATACAGTAATGAGATCTGATTATACCTACAGATATAAGATACAGACACATGTATATGTACACAGTGTGATACAGTAATGAGATCTGATTATACCTACAGATATAAGATACAGACACATGTATATGTACACAGTGTGATACAGTAATGAGATCTGATTATACCTACAGATATAAGATAAAGACACATGTATATGTACACAGTGTGATACAGTAATGAGATCTGATTATACTTATAGATATAAGATACAGACACATGTATATGTACACAATGTAATACAGTAATGAGATCTGATTATAACTACAGATATAAGATACAGACACATGTACATGTACACAATGTGATACAGTAATGAGATCTGATTACACCTACAGATATAAGATACAGACACATGTATATGTACACAATGTAATACAGTAATGAGATCTGATTATACCTACAGATATAAGATACAGACACATGTATATGTACACAATGTGATACAGTAATGAGATCTGATTATACCTACAGATATAAGATACAGACACATGTATATGTACACAGTGTGATACAGTAATGAGATCTGATTATACCTACAGATATAAGATACAGACACATGTATATGTACACAATGTGATACAGTAATGAGATCTGATTATACCTATAGATATAAGATACAGTCACATGTATATGTACACAATGTGATACAGTAATGAGATCTGATTATACCTACAGATATAAGATACAGACACATGTATATGTACACAATGTGATACAGTAATGAGATCTGATAATACCTACAGATATAAGATAAAGACACATGTATATGTACACAGTATGATACAGTAATGAGATCTGATTATACCTACAGATATAAGATACAGACACATGTATATGTACACAGTGTGATACAGTAATGAGATCTGATTACACCTACAGATATAAGATACAGACACATGTATATGTACACAATGTGATACAGTAATGAGATCTGATTATACCTACAGATATAAGATACAGACACATGTATATGTACACAGTGTGATACAGTAATGAGATCTGATTATACCTACAGATATAAGATACAGACACATGTATATGTACACAATGTGATACTGTAATGAGATCTGATTATACCTACAGTAATAAGATAAACACACATATATATGTACACAGTGTGATACAGTAATGAGATCTGATTATACCTACAGATATAAGATAAAGACACATGTATATGTACACAATGTGATACAGTAATGAGATCTGATTATACCTACAGATATAAGATACAGACACATGTATATGTACACAGTGTGATACAGTAATGAGATCTGATTATACCTACAGATATAAGATAAACACACATATATATGTACACAGTGTGATACAGTAATGAGATCTGATTATACCTACAGATATAAGATAAAGACACATGTATATGTACACAATGTGATACAGTAATGAGATCTGATTATACCTACAGATATAAGATACAGACACATGTATATGTACACAATGTGATACAGTAATGAGATCTGATTATACCTACAGATATAAGATAAAGACACATGTATATGTACACAGTGTGATACAGTAATGAGATCTGATTATACCTACAGATATAAGATACAGACACATGTATATGTACACAGTGTGATAAAGTAATGAGATCTGATTATACCTACAGATATAAGATACAGACACATGTATATGTATACAATGTGATACAGTAATGAGATCTGATTATACCTACAGATATAAGATACAGACACATGTATATGTATACAATGTGATACAGTAATGAGATCTGATTATACCTACAGTTATAAGATACAGACACATGTATATATACACAATGTGATACAGTAATGAGATCTGATTATACCTACAGATATAAGATACAGACACATGTATATGTATACAATGTGATACAGTAATGAGATCTGATTATACCTACAGATATAAGATACAGACACATGTATATGTACACAGTGTGATACAGTAATGAGATCTGATTATACCTACAGATATAAGATACAGACACATGTATATGTACACAGTGTGATACAGTAATGAGATCTGATTATACCTACAGATATAAGATAAAGACACATGTATATGTACACAGTATGATACAGTAATGAGATCTGATTATACCTACAGATATAAGATACAGACACATGTATATGTACACAGTGTGATACAGTAATGAGATCTGATTATACCTACATATATAAGATACAGACACATGTATATGTACACAATGTGATACAGTAATGAGATCTGATTATACCTATAGATATAAGATACAGACACATGTATATGTACACAATGTGATACAGTAATGAGATCTGATTATACCTACAGATATAAGATACAGACACATGTATATGTACACAGTGTGATACAGTAATGAGATCTGATTATACCTACAGATATAAGATAAAGACACATGTATATGTACACAATGTGATACAGTAATGAGATCTGATTATAACTACAGATATAAGATACATACACATGTATATGTACACAGTGTGATACAGTAATGAGATCTGATTATACCTACAGATATAAGATAAAGACACATGTATATGTACACAATGTGATACAGTAATGAGATCTGATTATACCTACAGATATAAGATAAAGACACATGTATATGTACACAATGTGATACAGTAATGAGATCTGATTATAGCTACAGATATAAGATAAAGACACATGTATATGTACACAGTATGATACAGTAATGAGATCTGATTATACCTACAGATATAAGATACAGACACATGTATATGTACACAGTGTGATACAGTAATGAGATCTGATTATACCTACATATATAAGATACAGACACATGTATATGTACACAATGTGATACAGTAATGATATCTGATTATACCTACAGATATAAGATACAGACACATGTATATGTACACAGTGTGATACAGTAATGAGATCTGATTATACCTACAGATATAAGATAAAGACACATGTATATGTACACAGTGTGATAAAGTAATGAGATCTGATTATAACTACAGATATAAGATAAAGACACATGTATATGTACACAATGTGATACAGTAATGAGATCTGATTATAACTACAGATATAAGATACATACACATGTATATGTACACAGTGTGATACAGTAATGAGATCTGATTATACCTACAGATATAAGATAAAGACACATGTATATGTACACAGTGTGATAAAGTAATGAGATCTGATTGTACCTACAGATATAAGATACAGACACATGTATATGTACACAATGTGATACAGTAATGAGTTCTGATTATACCTACAGATATAAGAATACAGACACATGTATATGTACACAATGTGATACAGTAATGAGATCTGATTATACCTACAGATATAAGATACAGACACATGTATATGTATACAATGTGATACAGTAATGAGATCTGATTATACCTACAGTTATAAGATACAGACACATGTATATATACACAATGTGATACAGTAATGAGATCTGATTATACCTACAGATATAAGATACAGACACATGTATATGTATACAATGTGATACAGTAATGAGATCTGATTATACCTACAGATATAAGATACAGACACATGTATATGTACACAGTGTGATACAGTAATGAGATCTGATTATACCTACAGATATAAGACACAGACACATGTATATGTACACAGTGTGATACAGTAATGAGATCTGATTATACCTACAGATATAAGATAAAGACACATGTATATGTACACAGTGTGATACAGTAATGAGATCTGATTATACCTACAGATATAAGACACAGACACATGTATATGTACACAGTGTGATACAGTAATGAGATCTGATTATACCTACAGATATAAGATACAGACACATGTATATGTACACAATGTGATACAGTAATGAGATATGATTTTACCTACAGACATAAGATACAGACACATGTATATGTACACAATGTGATAAAGTAATGAGATCTGATTATACCTACAGATATAAGATACAGACACATGTATATGTACACAATGTGATACAGTAATGAGATCTGATTATACCTACAGATATAAGATACAGACACATGTATATGTACACAGTGTGATACAGTAATGAGATGTGATTATACCTACAGATATAATATACAGACACATGTATATGTACACAGTGTGATACAGTAATGAGATCTGATTATACCTACAGATATAAGATAGACACATGTATATGTACACAATGTGATACAGTAATGAGATCTGATTATACCTACAGATATAAGATACAGACACATGTATATGTATACAATGTGATACAGTAATGAGATCTGATTATACCTACAGATATAATATACAGACACATGTATATGTACACAGTGTGATACAGTAATGAGATCTGATTATACCTACAGATATAAGATAGACACATGTATATGTACACAGTGTGATACAGTAATGAGATCTGATTATACCTACAGATATAAGATACAGACACATGTATATGTACACAATGTGATAAATTAATGAGATCTGATTATACCTACAGATATAAGATACAGACACATGTATATGTACAAAGTGTAATACAGTAATGAGATCTGATTATACCTACAGATATAAGATACAGACACATGTATATGTATACAATGTGATAGAGTAATGAGATCTGATTATACCTACAGATATAAGATACAGACACATGTATATGTATACAATGTGATACAGTAATGAGATCTGATTATACCTACAGATATAAGATACAGACACATGTATATGTATACAATGTGATACAGTAATGAGATCTGATTATACCTACAGATATAAGATACAGACACATGTATATGTACACAGTGTGATACAGTAATGAGATCTGATTATAACTACAGATATAAGATACAGACACATGTATATGTACACAATGTGATAAAGTAATGAGATCTGATTATACCTACAGATATAAGATAAAGACACATGTATATGTACACAATGTGATACAGTAATGAGATCTGATTATACCTACAGATATAAGATACAGACACATGTATATGTACACAGTGTGATACAGTAATGAGATCTGATCATACCTACAGATATAAGATACAGACACATGTATATGTACACAATGTGATACAGTAATGAGATCTGATTATACCTACAGATATAAGATACAGACACATGTATATGTACACAATGTGATACAGTAATGAGATCTGATTATACCTACAGATATAAGATACAGACACATGTATATGTACACAATGTGATACAGTAATGAGATCTGATTATACCTACAAGCTCAACCCATTTTATTAGGTTGTGGCTTCAAAACACAAAATCGGAGCTTTAATATACAGAAATAAACCTTAAAAAGCCAATTTTCATACATTTTTTACTCTACAATTGCTTTTTTTACCAACTGCAAACACATTAAGGGAAAACTATTTTACAGTATACTGTCCCTTTAATATGAATATCTTTTTTGAGATGTGTTGTCTATGGATGGTTTTCTTTACAGTTACGCGTAGAAATATTCATTTAAATGTTCAAATGTATATACATACATTATGCTTTGTTATAATTTGTTATGTTTTGGACCCTAACAGACTTAATCTAGTAACTGCACGCTGCTATTTAGCAAAGGTGTTTAGCGTATATTCTTTAAAGTTCAATTTAATACATATACCTCACATGGGTTGTGCTGACTATGGATGATTGCAATTCAATGTACATGTTTTCACTTTTGGCCATTGTACTAGAGAGATAACAACATATAAGTAGCTCCCTTTAATGGCCATTATAGAGCACGCACAGCATACAGAGCAGCCGAATATCTTATGCCAGGTGATTAAGATACTTAGAGAGATACTCGCTACTGCAGCAGCCTTAATAATACTCCTGAAAACTTGATACAAGCTTCCTACACACTTAAGACAAAACAGAACTTTTAGCCTCTTTATCAGTACCCATGCTTTGGCAATTCTGCATAGCAGCTTATAGATGTTATCTTGCAAGATATCTCCCCTATCTTTAGTATGTTCGTTTACTATGTGCTTATAAAGATATACCGGGGATGCAACAGTAGTGGATGCCCTAACCCTCTTTATTCTCCAACTTTTAACCCTCATCCTGAATCCCTTACCAAGATTGTATTGTTATGCTGGCCTCGCAAACGTTTGCATAAGAGGATATAGATCTGAGCCTCGAGCATGACTTAGCTAAGGGACTGTACATAACTCTCCTTGCACCCTTCTCGGCTGCTTTTGGTTTTGGTGCACGCTTCAGTATAAGGCTTGAAAGGCTGGTATACATTTAATTTAGTGATTAATGTTCTGTTATTTGCAGTCAATGTTATAAAATGTCTTACGCTGCTCTTTGATGGTTCCATGTACCGTTTAGCATTTAAATATTACCTGCGGACTAGGTACAGGCAACATAATATTATTAAGTGATATAGTTTACATAGAAAGTTTTATGATAAGTCTCTCTGCTCCCATTCACATTTGACTTTAGTCCGGTGAGATGGTAGTACCTGGCTCTTATGCATCTTCACTCAACCGTCTCTCATAACAACTACCATAAAACCCTAAAAGCTCATACAGCACATTTTTATCTGTTAGCCTCTCCCCACTTCATTGGACACTAATTTTCGAATAATGACCCTTTCATCATATAAACCTGTTAAAATCTTTATTTACAGAAGCCAAGTTTAGCATTTTATAACACGAGGCACAAATGGCCAGTTTAAGCTTACTTTAAATCTCCAGCAGGGAGATATTGATTTATCCCCCCATCACCTATTTAATCTCCAACTCACTAGAGGTATATAACCCCTTCACAGTAATATAAACTGTTGTATTTCAACATCCACTTCTGCTATTACATACCATAACCCTTACTAGACAATTTTTATCTGGTCTATATGGTTACACCTTTATGTAGATTCCAGTGTCATGACACATATATTTACCACCCACTATATTCTCAGCTCCATTATCTTGGTACCTAATCTCCAGCCAATCCCTTCCTGGCCTACACTATGACCTCCTCATACAATATATGCTTTAGCTGCCCATCAGCCCATCTCATTTAGTTTATTATTAGCTCAATAGAGACTTTATTAAAATCCATATCATAGAGATAATACTACACCCCCCTTAGCTCCCGGACAGGCCCCCTCCCTCCCTCCCCCTCTCTTTTCTCTTAACCAGAGCGGCTCTGGTCCGCTGAATCCCCCCCCCCTTAAAATTAACCCATGATACTAACCCCCTTCGCACCACAATACTTTCTGAATAGATAAACTGCCATATGATTTAAACAGTGAGTTGGGGACCATTCGTACCTGTATTAAGTCTAGGTTATAAAAAGATAAAAAGAGGTTACTCTAATATATGTTCCAGTTAGTTATCTTTACCATATGTAAGTTTTCCATTTTCACTTTCAGCCATATATACTATACATCTTATAATTCATATCCCAGAAATACTCCTATAATCTTTGCCAGGACCTATACTCTCATGGCTAGAACTGCTGATTTGTTATCCTGTACAGATCAAGCTCTCATTTGCAGCTACTTAGTATGGTTGAGAGTGGGATATTGCATTCACGGTTTATGTTATTAGTACCTTATAGATTTCAACTTAGCCTACCTAATGCAATAGGATGGTAAAGATGTTCTCTCTTTCTTTGTTAAATTTGATTGATATCTGGACATATGTACTGATGCTATGTTATTGTTTAATACCTCAATAAAAAAATATATTTAAAAAAAAAATAAAAAAAATACATTAACTAAATTAAAAACAATTAAATAAATTAAATTAAATTAGCTACAAAAGTACAAAAAAAAAAAAACAACTAAATTACAGAAAATAATAAACAAATTACAAGATATTTAAACTAATTACACCTAATCTAATAGCCCTATCAAAATAAAAAAGCCCCCCCAAAATAAAAAAAAAAACCCTAGCCTAAACTAAACTATCAATAGCCCTTAAAAGGGCCTTTTGGGGGCATTGCCCTAAAAAAATCAGCTCTTTTACCTGTAAAAAAAATAAATTACAAACAACCCCCCCCAACAGTAAAACCCACCATCCACACAACCAAGCCCCCAAATAAAATACTATCTAAAAAAACCTAAGCCCCCCATTGCCCTGAAAAGGGCATTTGGATGGGCATTGCCCTTAAAAGGGCAGTTAGATCTATTGCAGGCCCAAACCCTAATGTAAAAATAAAACCCACCCAATACACCCTTAAAAAAAACTAACACTAACCCCCTGAAGATCGACTTACAGTTCTGAAGAACGGACATCCATCCTCAAGGAAGCGGCAGAAGTTTTCATCCAAGCCGGGCGCAAGGCCTCAAATAAGCCGGGAGAAGTCTTCATCCAAGCCGGGCGAATTGGTCCTCCAGACAGGCAGAAGTCTTCATCCAGATGGCATCTTCTATCTTCATTCATCCGACGCGGAGGGGGTCCATCTTCAAGATATCCGACGCAGAGCATCCTCTTCATCCGGAGTCTTCTTACTGAATTAAAGTACCTTTAAGTGACGTCATCCAAGATGGTGTCCCTTAGATTCCGATTGGCTAATAGAATTCTATCAGCCAATCGGAATAAAGGTAGAAAAAAATCCTATTGGCTGATGCAATCAGTTAATAGGATTGAAGTTCAATCCTATTGGCTGATCCAATCAGCCAATAGGATTGAGCTCTCCATCTATTGGCTGATTGAAACAGGTTTTATTTTACATGTACTTTTGTATTTATTTTAGCTAGGTAGTTATTAAATAGTTAATAACTATTTAATAACTATTGTACCTAGTTAAAATAAATACAAACTTGCCTGTAAAATAAAAATAAACCCTAAGCTAGATACAATGTAACTATTAGTTATATTGTAGCTAGCTTAGGGTTTATTTTATAGGTAAGTATTTAGTTTTAAATAGGAATTATTTATGTAATAATATAAATTTTTATTGTAATTATATTTAAGTTAGGGGGTGTTAGGGTTAGACTTAGGTTTAGGGGTTAATAAATTTAGTATAGTGGCAGCGACGTTGGGGGTAGCAGATTAGGGGTTAATAAATGTAGGTAGGTGGCGGCGATGTTAGGGATGGCAGATTAGGGGTTAATAATATTTAACTAATGTTTGCGAGGCGGGAGGGCGGCGGTTTAGGGGTTAATATGTTTATTATAGTGGCGGCGATGTCTGGAGCGGCAGATTAGGGGTTAATAATTTTATTTTAGTGTTTGCGAGGCGGGAGGGTCTCGGTTTAGGGGTTAATAGGTAGTTTATGGATGTTAGTGTACTTTTTAGCACTTTAGTTATGAGTTTTATGTTACGGCGTTGTACCATAAAACTCTTAACTACTGACTTTTAAATGCGTTAGGAATCTTGGAGGTAGAGGGTGTACCGCTCACTTTTTGGCCTCCCAGGACAGACTCGTAATATCAGTGCTATGGAAGTCCCA
>NC_069506.1:352790327-352862827 GCF_027579735.1 Bombina bombina | reverse complement strand
CTATCAATAGCGCTCCACTTGTAACCTAAGCACCCTGTACTATCAATAGCACTTCACTTGTAATCTAGGCACTCTGCACTATCAATAGCTCTCCACTTGTAATCTAGGCACCCTGCACAATCAATAGCGCTCCACTTGTAATCTAAGCACCCTGCACTATCAATAGCTCTCCACTTGTAATCTAGGCACTCTGTACTATCAATAGCTCTCCACTTGTAATCTAGGCACCCTGCACTATCAATAGTGCTCCACTTGTAACCTAGGCACCCTGTACTATCAATAGCGCTCCACTTGTAATCTAGGCACCCTGCATTATCAATAGTGCTCCACTTGTAACCTAGGCACCCTGTACTATCAATAGCGCTCCACTTGTAATCTAGGCACCCTGCACTATCAATAGTGCTACACTTGTAATCTAGGCACCCTGCCCTATCAATAGCGCTCCACTTGTAATCTAGGCACCCTGCACTATCAATAGCGCTCCACTTGTAATCTAGGCACCCTGCACTATCAATAGTGCTCCACTTGTAATCTAGACACTCTGCACTATCAATAGCTCTCCATTTGTAATCTAGGCACCCTGCACTATCAATAGCTCTCCAGTTGTAATTTAAGTACCCTGCACTATCAATAGCACTCCACTTGTAATATAAGTACCCTGCACTATCAATAGCACTCCACTTGTAATCTAGGCACTCTGCACTATCAATAGCTCTCCACTTGTAATCTAGGCACTCTGCACTATCAATAGTGCTACACTTGTAATCTAGGCACCCTGCACTATCAATAGCGCTCCACTTGTAATCTAGGCACCCTGCACTATCAATAGCTCTCCACTTGTAATCTAAGCAACCTGCACTATCAATAGTGCTACACTTGTAATCTAGGCACCCTGCACTATCAATAGTGCTCCACTTGTAATCTAGGCACCCTGCACTATCAATAGTGCTCCACTTGTAACCTAAGCACTCTGTACTATCAATAGCACTTCACTTGTAATCTAGGCACCCTGCACTATCAATAGCGCTCCACTTGTAATCTAGGCACCCTGTACTATCAATAGCTCTCCACTTGTAATCTAAGCACCCTGCACTATCAATAGTGCTACACTTGTAATCTAGGCACCCTGTATTATCAATAGCTCTCCACTTGTAATCTAAGCACCCTGCACTATCAATAGCGCTCCACTTGTAATCTAGGCACCCTGCACTATCAATAGTGCTCCACTTGTAATCTAGGCACCCTGCACTATCAATAGCGCTCCACTTGTAACCTAAGCACCCTGTACTATCAATAGCACTTCACTTGTAACCTAGGCACTCTGCACTATCAATAGCGCTCCACTTGTAATCTAGGCACCCTGCACTGTCAATAGCGCTCCACTTGTAACCTAAGCACCCTGTACTATCAATAGCACTTCACTTGTAATCTAGGCACTCTGCACTATCAATAGCGCTCCACTTGTAATCTAGGCACCCTGCACTATCAATAGCGCTCCACTTGTAACCTAAGCACCCTGTACTATCAATAGCACTTCACTTGTAATCTAGGCACTCTGCACTATCAATAGCTCTCCACTTGTAATCTAGGCACCCTGCACAATCAATAGCGCTCCACTTGTAATCTAGACACCCTGCACTATCAATAGCTCTCCACTTGTAATCTAGGCACTCTGTACTATCAATAGCTCTCCACTTGTAATCTAGGCACCCTGCACTATCAATAGTGCTCCACTTGTAACCTAGGCACCCTGTACTATCAATAGCGCTCCACTTGTAATCTAGGCACCCTGCACTATCAATAGTGCTCCACTTGTAACCTAGGCACCCTGCACTATCAATAGCGCTCCACTTGTAATCTAGGCACCCTGCACTATCAATAGTGCTCCACTTGTAATCTCAGCCTTAGAGGCCCATTTATCAAGCGCGTGTTTCTGGCGTGTCTTCAGACTCGCCAGAAACACCAGTTATGAAGCAGCGGTCTGCTCCATAACCTGTCCGCCTGCTCTGAGCACACAATTCAACCCGATCGAGTACGATCGGGTTAATTGACACCCCCTGCTGGCGGCCGATTGGCAGCGAGTCTGCAGGGGGCAGCGTTCCACCAGCTGCTCTTGTGAGCTTCTGGTGCAATGCTGAATACGGAGAGCGTATCGGTCTCTGCATTTAGCGAGGTCTTGCGGACCTGATCCACCTTTGGTAAATAGGCCTCTTAGGGTTTATTGTCCCTTTAAGTGCATTACAGCATGATTTTAGTGAAGATGCAATTATCTGATATTCCCTTTCTCCTTTCTTACTTTATACAACAAACGTTCTGTCCGTATTGATTGAAACCACATGAACAACTATTAATCCTCCTTGTTTATTGGGTGTAACGTAGGCCTGGATCTTTCAGAGAAATCACTGAGAAATAATGATAAAGTAGATCAGGTATTTTTTTCCATCGATTCCAAGCTATTATAATCAATCAAACCAGCACTTTTATTTGACAAAGCTCCCATGTAATGTTACAATATTTCCAGGGTTCTGATAACCAACAACCTATAGGAAACTGGGGCATCGCCTGCTCTTTAGAAGCTTCTTGCTAGACCTTACAGAGATATTAATGGGAGATAAATATACACAATGCGCACTAAATACGCCTAACGTCTGAGTTTTATTTAAACTGTAATATTAAAGGCACAATAAACCAAAAGTATTTCATGATTCAGCTACAGCAGCAATTTAAAGCAACTTTCTAATTTACTCCTATCATCAATTTGTCTTTGTTCTCTTGCTATCTTTATTTGAAAGGATTAAAAGCTTAGTAGCCTGGCCCATTTTAGGCTCAGTACCCTTGGAAGCGCTTGCTGATTGGTGGCTAAATGCAACCACCAATCAACAGGGTTCTAAACCAAAAATGGGCTGGCTCCTAAGCTTTTATTCCTGTTTTTTCAAATAAAGATAGCAAGAGAATGAAGAAAATTTGATAATAGGAGTAAATTAGAAAGTTCCTTAAAATTGCTGCTCTATCTGAATCATAACAGAAAAAAGTGGGTTTAGTGTCCCTTTAAAGGTACCTGAAAGTCAGAATAAAACATCCATGGTTCAAATAGATCATGCAATTTTAAGAAACGTTTCTATTTACTTCTAAAATGACATTTACCTTGTTTTCTTGGTATCAGAGCTCGCTGCTGATCCTCATTGGGCATCGTAGGTCATATGAAAGGCAAAATAAAAGAAAGTCTTAAGTTCACTACTTGGAAAAATATGTTCACTCTCCTTATACTGATAATGTTCAACCATTATGGCTTCAAAATGAGGAATTCAGTCATTGCAGACAAATCTCAAATATTGCAGTAAAAGCCTTTACTGTTAAAGGGACACTTTCAAGTGATTTAGTATAACCTTAAAACGTTGAGAAGAAAATAACATCTGAAGATCTCTATGTAAAAAAAGAAAGATATTCTACCTCATAAATTCTTTATCTCACAATAGTAAGTGCTCTGTGAAGAGTTATCCTTCAGTTACTGTCCAGCCGCAGCTTGAAAAAAGAAAATGGTTAATCAGCATCAGCAGTGCTGAGGTCATATCTTGCTTTATTGTGATCTCATGAGATTTTACTGAAATCTTGCAAGACCTCATAGTAAACTTCTTTAAACTGAATAGGGAAATAACATTACTGTGCCTGTACATGCCAGGTGCACACTCCCTTGCAAGTCCTGGGACAAGCATCCTTATTGGCTGCTTAAAGTATCTTTACAATGGCTACTGAGGACATTTTGAGGAAAAATATTTTTTACATAGAGATGATCAAGTAATATTTTCTAGACTTTTTACAGCTATAGTGCACCACTTTCAAGTGCTTCAAAATTTTGTTATCATGTCCCTTTAACAAAATAAAAGGTTTATCGTCTGGCAGTAAACCCTGGAAAGCTGCATATGTTGTGTTCATAGAGAGCTCTGTTCACTGGGCACTGAACAATAGCAATTTACAGGATTTGTAACCGATTCTTGTTAGGAGCCATCTAGCTAGTCCAGCTTGCAGAGTCATAAACCATGAAGCTAAAATGGAGATTCACTCAACCTATATTATTGTTTAAGAATATTTATCTTGGCTTCCAGGACAGAAAAAGGCTAGAATTACCAGAAATGATATAAATGGATTAACAGTGTTTAGTTATGAGGATGTTCAAGCTACCAAAAAGCTTACACCAGTTGGATGGAGCTATTTTCCATGGTGGATGCACCAGATAAGAACTTTCACTCTTAGAGCTTAGTAAATGAAGCATTAGGTCTTTGATGTGCTCAGCAATGGGGGCTGTTGGCTGTTGGTTCCTGTCTCTTTTTATTTGCTGACAGATGCCCTGTTTGGTTTAGTGTTTAGTGACCAGAATCTGTGAAAGGGATCCTTTCAAGTGTAAACATTGGGTGATAGCTCCCTGTCAAGAGACTAGATTGGCTGACAAAGTACTGTTAACTGACCAGATATGATGATTGGGCTCCTGTCAAGTGACTACATTTGGGAACAGGGTCCAGCTAAGTGCAGATATGATGACAGAAGTCCTGTTTAGTGACAAGATAAGATGACTGAGCCATATGAAGACAGAAGTCCTGTTATGTAAAAAGGTATGATGACATGATTCCTGTTAAAGGGACAGTATACTGTAAAATAGTTTTTCCCTTAATGTGTTTACAATTGCTTTTTTTACCAACTGCAGAGTAAAAAATGTATGAAAATTAGCTTTTTAAGGTTTATTTCTGTATATTAAAGCTCTGATCTTGTGTTTTGAAGCCACAGCCTAATAAAATGGGTTGAGCTTGTAGGTATAATCAGATCTCATTACTGTATCACACTGTGTACATATACATGTGTCTGTATCTTATATCTGTGGGTATAATCAGATCTCATTACTGTATCACATTGTGTACATATACATGTGTCTGTATCTTATATCTGTAGGTATAATCAGATCTCATTACTGTATCACATTGTGTACATATACATGTCTGTATCTTATATCTGTAGGTATAATCAGATCTCATTACTGTATCACACTGTGTACATATACATGTGTCTTTATCTTATATCTGTAGGTATAATCAGATCTCATTACTGTATCACACTGTGTACATATACATGTGTCTTTATCTTATATCTGTAGGTATAATCATATCTCATTACTTTATCACACTGTGTACATATACATGTGTCTTTATCTTATATATGTAGGTATAATCAGATCTCATTACTGTATCACATTGTGTACATATACATGTGTCTATCTTATATCTGTAGGTATAATCAGATCTCATTACTGTATCACACTGTGTACATATACATGTGTCTTTATCTTATATCTGTAGGTATAATCAGATCTCATTACTGTATCACATTGTGTACATATACATGTGTCTGTATCTTATATCTGTAGATATAATCAGATCTCATTACTGTATCACATTGTGTACATATACATGTGTCTGTATCTTATATCTGTAGGTATAATCAGATCTCATTACTGTATCACACTGTGTACATATACATGTGTCTGTATCTTATATCTGTAGTATAATCAGATCTCATTACTGTATCACACTGTGTACATATACATGTGTCTGTATCTTATATCTGTAGGTATAATCAGATCTCATTACTGTATCACACTGTGTACATATACATGTGTCTGTATCTTATATCTGTAGGTATAATCAGATCTCATTACTGTATCACATTGTGTACATATACATGTGTCTGTATCTTATATCTGTAGGTATAATCAGATCTCATTACTTTATCACACTGTGTACATATATATGTGTCTGTATCTTATATCTGTAAGTATAATCAGATCTCATTACTGTATCACATTGTGTACATATATATGTGTCTGTATCTTATATCTGTAGGTATAATCAGATCTCATTACTGTATCACACTGTGTACATATACATGTGTCTGTATCTTATATCTGTAGGTATAATCAGATCTCATTACTGTATCACACTGTGTACATATACATGTGTCTGTATCTTATATCTGTAGGTATAATCAGATCTCATTACTGTATCACATTGTGTACATATACATGTGTCTGTATCTTATATCTGTAGGTATAATCAGATCTCATTACTATATCACATTGTGTACATATACATGTGTCTGTATCTTATATCTGTAGGTATAATCAGATCTTATTACTTTATCACATTGTGTATATATACATGTGTCTGTATCTTATATCTGTAGGTATAATTAGATCTCATTACTTTATCACATTGTGTATATATACATGTGTCTGTATCTTATATCTGTAGGTATAATCAGATCTCATTACTTTATCACATTGTGTACATATACATGTGTCTGTATCTTATATCTGTAGGTATAATCAGATCTCATTACTGTATCACATTGTGTACATATACATGTATCTGTATCTTATATCTGTAGGTATAATCAGATCTCATTACTGTATCACACTGTGTACATATACATGTGTCTTTAGCTTATATCTGTAGGTATAATCAGATCTCATTACTGTAACACATTGTGCACATATACATGTGTCTGTATCTTATATCTGTAGGTATAATCAGATCTCATTACTGTATCACATTGTGTAAATATACATGTGTCTTTATCTTATATCTATAGGTATAATCAGATCTCATTACTGTATCACACTGTGTACATATACATGTGTCTGTATCTTATATCTGTAGGTATAATCAGATCTCATTACTGTATCACATTGTGTACATATACATCTGTCTTTATCTTATATCTGTAGGTATAATCAGATCTCATTACTGTATCACACTGTGTACATATACATCTGTCTTTATCTTATATCTGTAGGTATAATCAGATCTCATTACTGTATCACATTGTGTAAATATACATGTGTCTTTATCTTATATCTGTAGGTATAATCAGATCTCATTACTGTATCACATTGTGTACATATACATGTGTCTGTATCTTATATCTATAGGTATAATCAGATCTCATTACTGTATCACACTGTGTACATATACATGTGTCTTTATCTTATATCTGTAGGTATAATCAGATCTCATTACTGTATCACATTGTGTACATATACATGTGTCTGTATCTTATATCTGTAGGTATAATCAGATCTCATTACTGTATCACACTGTGTACATATACATGTGCCTTTATCTTATATCTGTAGGTATAATCAGATCTCATTACTGTATCACATTGTGTACATATACATGTGTCTGTATCTTATATCTGTAGGTATAATCAGATCTCATTACTTTATCACACTGTGTACATATACATGTGTCTGTATCTTATATCTGTAGGTATAATCATATCTCATTACTTTATCACACTGTGTACATATACATGTGTCTTTATCTTATATCTGTAGGTATAATCAGATCTCATTACTGTATCACATTGTGTACATATACATGTGCCTTTATCTTATATCTGTAGGTATAATCAGATCTCATTACTGTATCACATTGTGTACATATACATGTGTCTGTATCTTATATCTGTAGGTATAATCAGATCTCATTACTTTATCACACTGTGTACATATACATGTGTCTGTATCTTATATCTGTGGGTATAATCATATCTCATTACTTTATCACACTGTGTACATATACATGTGTCTGTATCTTATATCTGTAGGTGTAATCAGATCTCATTACTTTATCACACTGTGTACATATACATGTGTCTGTATCTTATATCTGTAGGTATAATCAGATCTCATTACTGTATCACATTGTGTACATATACATGTGTCTGTATCTTATATCTGTAGGTATAATCAGATCTAATTACTGTATCACATTGTGTACTTATACATGTGTCTGTATCTTATATCTGTAGGTATAATCAGATCTCATTACTGTATCACACTGTGTACATATACATGTGTCTTTATCTTATATCTGTAGGTATAATCAGATCTCATTACTGTATCACACTGTGTACATATACATGTGTCTTTATCTTATATCTGTAGGTATAATCATATCTCATTACTTTATCACACTGTGTACATATACATGTGTCTTTATCTTATATATGTAGGTATAATCAGATCTCATTACTGTATCACATTGTGTACATATACATGTGTCTATCTTATATCTGTAGGTATAATCAGATCTCATTACTGTATCACACTGTGTACATATACATGTGTCTTTATCTTATATCTGTAGGTATAATCAGATCTCATTACTGTATCACATTGTGTACATATACATGTGTCTGTATCTTATATCTGTAGATATAATCAGATCTCATTACTGTATCACATTGTGTACATATACATGTGTCTGTATCTTATATCTGTAGGTATAATCAGATCTCATTACTGTATCACACTGTGTACATATACATGTGTCTTTATCTTATATCTGTAGTATAATCAGATCTCATTACTGTATCACACTGTGTACATATACATGTGTCTGTATCTTATATCTGTAGGTATAATCAGATCTCATTACTGTATCACACTGTGTACATATACATGTGTCTGTATCTTATATCTGTAGGTATAATCAGATCTCATTACTGTATCACATTGTGTACATATACATGTGTCTGTATCTTATATCTGTAGGTATAATCAGATCTCATTACTTTATCACACTGTGTACATATATATGTGTCTGTATCTTATATCTGTAAGTATAATCAGATCTCATTACTGTATCACATTGTGTACATATATATGTGTCTGTATCTTATATCTGTAGGTATAATCAGATCTCATTACTGTATCACACTGTGTACATATACATGTGTCTGTATCTTATATCTGTAGGTATAATCAGATCTCATTACTGTATCACACTGTGTACATATACATGTGTCTGTATCTTATATCTGTAGGTATAATCAGATCTCATTACTGTATCACATTGTGTACATATACATGTGTCTGTATCTTATATCTGTAGGTATAATCAGATCTCATTACTATATCACATTGTGTACATATACATGTGTCTGTATCTTATATCTGTAGGTATAATCAGATCTTATTACTTTATCACATTGTGTATATATACATGTGTCTGTATCTTATATCTGTAGGTATAATTAGATCTCATTACTTTATCACATTGTGTATATATACATGTGTCTGTATCTTATATCTGTAGGTATAATCAGATCTCATTACTTTATCACATTGTGTACATATACATGTGTCTGTATCTTATATCTGTAGGTATAATCAGATCTCATTACTGTATCACATTGTGTACATATACATGTATCTGTATCTTATATCTGTAGGTATAATCAGATCTCATTACTGTATCACACTGTGTACATATACATGTCTGTATCTTATATCTGTAGGTATAATCAGATCTCATTACTGTATCACACTCTGTACATATACATGTGTCTTTAGCTTATATCTGTAGGTATAATCAGATCTCATTACTGTAACACATTGTGTAAATATACATGTGTCTTTATCTTATATCTATAGGTATAATCAGATCTCATTACTGTATCACACTGTGTACATATACATGTGTCTGTATCTTATATCTGTAGGTATAATCAGATCTCATTACTGTATCACATTGTGTACATATACATCTGTCTTTATCTTATATCTGTAGGTATAATCAGATCTCATTACTGTATCACACTGTGTACATATACATCTGTCTTTATCTTATATCTGTAGGTATAATCAGATCTCATTACTGTATCACATTGTGTAAATATACATGTGTCTTTATCTTATATCTGTAGGTATAATCAGATCTCATTACTGTATCACATTGTGTACATATACATGTGTCTGTATCTTATATCTGTAGGTATAATCAGATCTCATTACTGTATCACATTGTGTACATATACATGTGTCTGTATCTTATATCTATAGGTATAATCAGATCTCATTACTGTATCACACTGTGTACATATACATGTGTCTTTATCTTATATCTGTAGGTATAATCAGATCTCATTACTGTATCACATTGTGTACATATACATGTGCCTTTATCTTATATCTGTAGGTATAATCAGATCTCATTACTGTATCACATTGTGTACATATACATGTGTCTGTATCTTATATCTGTAGGTATAATCAGATCTCATTACTTTATCACACTGTGTACATATACATGTGTCTGTATCTTATATCTGTAGGTATAATCATATCTCATTACTTTATCACACTGTGTACATATACATGTGTCTTTATCTTATATCTGTAGGTATAATCAGATCTCATTACTGTATCACATTGTGTACATATACATGTGCCTTTATCTTATATCTGTAGGTATAATCAGATCTCATTACTGTATCACATTGTGTACATATACATGTGACTGTATCTTATATCTGTAGGTATAATCAGATCTCATTACTTTATCACACTGTGTACATATACATGTGTCTGTATCTTATATCTGTGGGTATAATCATATCTCATTACTTTATCACACTGTGTACATATACATGTGTCTGTATCTTATATCTGTAGGTGTAATCAGATCTCATTACTTTATCACACTGTGTACATATACATGTGTCTGTATCTTATATCTGTAGGTATAATCAGATATCATTACTGTATCACACTGTGTACATATACATGTCTGTATCTTATATCTGTTAGTATAATCAGATGTCATTACTGTATCACATTGTGTACATATACATGTGTCTGTATCTTATATCTGTAGGTATAATCAGATCTCATTACTGTATTACATTGTGTACATATACATGTGTCTATCTTATATCTGTAGGTATAATCAGATCTCATTACTGTATCACACTGTGTACATATACATGTGTCTGTATCTTATATCTGTAGGTATAATCAGATCTCATTACTGTATCACATTGTGTACATATACATGTGTCTGTATCTTATATCTGTAGGTATAATCAGATCTCATTACTGTATCACACTGTGTACATATACATGTGTCTGTATCTTATATCTGTAGGTATAATCAGATCTCATTACTGTATCACATTGTGTACATATACATGTGTCTTTATCTTATATCTTTAGCTATAATCAGATCTCATTACTGTATCACACTGTGTACATATACATGTGTCTGTATCTTATATCTGTAGGTATAATCAGATCTCATTACTGTATCACACTGTGTACATATACATGTGTCTGTATCTTATATCTGTAGGTATAATCAGATCTAATTACTGTATCACATTGTGTACTTATACATGTGTCTGTATCTTATATCTGTAGGTATAATCAGATCTCATTACTGTATCACATTGTGTACATATACATGTGTCTGTATCTTATATCTGTAGGTATAATCAGATCTCATTACTGTATCACATTGTGTACATATACATGTGTCTGTATCTTATATCTGTAGGTATAATAAGATATCATTACTGTATCACATTGTGTACATATACATGTGTCTGTATCTTATATCTGTAGGTATAATCAGATCTCATTACTGTATAACATTGTGTACATATACATGTGTCTGTATCTTATATCTGTAGGTATAATCAGATCTCATTACTGTATCACACTGTGTACATATACATGTGTCTGTATCTTATATCTGTAGGTGTAATCAGATCTCATTACTTTATCACATTGTGTACATATACATGTGTCTGTATCTTATATCTGTAGGTATAATCAGATCTCATTACTGTATCACATTGTGTACATATACATGTGTCTGTATCTTATATCTGTAGGTATAATCAGATCTCATTACTGTATCACACTGTGCACATATACATGTGTCTGTATCTTATATCTGTAGGTATAATCAGTTCTCATTACTGTATCACACTGTGTACATATACATGTGTCTGTATCTTATATCTGTAGGTATAATCAGATCTCATTACTGTATCACATTGTGTACATATACATGTGTCTGTATCTTATATCTGTAGGTATAATCAGATCTAATTACTGTATCACATTGTGTACTTATACAAGTGTCTGTATCTTATATCTGTAGGTATAATCAGATCTCATTACTGTATCACATTGTGTACATATACATGTGTCTGTATCTTATATCTGTAGGTATAATCAGATCTCATTACTGTATCACATTGTGTACATATACATGTGTCTGTATCTTATATCTGTAGGTATAATAAGATATCATTACTGTATCACATTGTGTACATATACATGTGTCTGTATCTTATATCTGTAGGTATAATCAGATCTCATTACTGTATAACATTGTGTACATATACATGTGTCTGTATCTTATATCTGTAGGTATAATCAGATCTCATTACTGTATCACACTGTGTACATATACATGTGTCTGTATCTTATATCTGTAGGTGTAATCAGATCTCATTACTTTATCACATTGTGTACATATACATGTGTCTGTATCTTATATCTGTAGGTATAATCAGATCTCATTACTGTATCACATTGTGTACATATACATGTGTCTGTATCTTATATCTGTAGGTATAATCAGATCTCATTACTGTATCACACTGTGCACATATACATGTGTCTGTATCTTATATCTGTAGGTATAATCAGTTCTCATTACTGTATCACACTGTGTACATATACATGTGTCTGTATCTTATATCTGTAGGTATAATCAGATCTCATTACTGTATCACATTGTGTACATATACATGTGTCTGTATCTTATATCTGTAATTATAATCAGATCTCATTACTGTATCACACTGTGCACATATACATGTGTCTTTATCTTATATCTGTAGGTATAATCAGATCTCATTACTGTATCACACTGTGTACATATACATGTGTCTGTATCTTATATCTGTAGGTATAATCAGATCTCATTACTGTATCACACTGTGTACATATACATGTGTCTTTATCTTATATCTGTAGGTATAATCAGATCTCATTACTTTATCACACTGTGTACATATACATGTGTCTGTATCTTATATCTGTAGGTATAATCAGATCTCATTACTGTATCACACTGTGTACATATACATGTGTCTGTATCTTATATCTGTAGGTATATTCAGATCTCATTACTTTATCAGATTGTGTACATATACATGTGTCTTTATCTTATATCTATAGGTATAATCAGATCTCATTACTGTATCACACTGTGTACATATACATGTGTCTGTATCCTATATCTGTAGGTATAATCAGATCTCATTACTGTATCACATTGTGTACATATACATGTGTCTGTATCTTATATCTGTAGGTACAATCAGATCTCATTACTTTATCACACTGTGTACATATACATGTGTCTTTATCTTATATCTGTAGGTATAATCAGATCTCATTACTGTATCACACTGTGTACATATACATGTGTCTGTATCTTATATCTGTAGGTATAATCAGATCTCATTACTGTATCACATTGTGTACATATACATGTGTCTGTATCTTATATCTGTAGGTATAATCAGATCTCATTACTGTATCACATTGTGTACATATACATGTGTCTGTATCTTATATCTGTAGGTATAATCAGATCTCATTACTGTATCACACTGTGTACATATACATGTGTCTGTATCTTATATCTGTAGGTATAATCAGATCTCATTACTGTATCACACTGTGTACATATACATGTGTCTTTATCTTATATCTGTAGGTATAATCAGATCTCATTACTTTATCACACTGTGTACATATACATGTGTCTGTATCTTATATCTGTAGGTATAATCAGATCTCATTACTGTATCACACTGTGTACATATACATGTGTCTGTATCTTATATCTGTAGGTATATTCAGATCTCATTACTTTATCAGATTGTGTACATATACATGTGTCTTTATCTTATATCTATAGGTATAATCAGATCTCATTACTGTATCACACTGTGTACATATACATGTGTCTGTATCTTATATCTGTAGGTATAATCAGATCTCATTACTGTATCACATTGTGTACATATACATGTGTCTGTATCTTATATCTGTAGGTACAATCAGATCTCATTACTTTATCACACTGTGTACATATACATGTGTCTTTATCTTATATCTGTAGGTATAATCAGATCTCATTACTGTATCACACTGTGTACATATACATGTGTCTGTATCTTATATCTGTAGGTATAATCAGATCTCATTACTGTATCACATTGTGTACATATACATGTGTCTGTATCTTATATCTGTAGGTATAATCAGATCTCATTACTGTATCACATTGTGTACATATACATGTGCCTTTACCTTATATCTGTAGGTATAATCAGATCTCATTACTGTATCACATTGTGCACATATACATGTGTCTTTATCTTATATCTGTAGGTATAATCAGATCTCATTACTGTATCACATTGTGTACATATACATGTGTCTGTATCTTATATCTGTATGTATAATCAGATCTCATTACTGTATCACATCGTGTACATATACATGTGCCTTTACCTTATATCTGTAGGTATAATCAGATCTCATTACTGTATCACATTGTGCACATATACCTGCTTCTTTATCTTATATCTGTCCTTAAAAAAAATCACCAATACTTTGAGAGAACAATGGAAAATCAACATTTTATTACCTTATCTCTGCTTTATCACACTGGGAGTGTAATTTCTTCTGCTGGCTGTGTTTACAAAGCTTATCTATAGCTGGTACGCGCGGCCACAAACTTTCAGAATAGGTGGGGATACCACATGCTAAATTAACAATTTCAAATGCCAATATAAGGGTAAAGGAGCTACTTGTAAACAATTTAATACACTCCAGCAGGTAAAGTGGATCATTGGGAACAAATTAAAGGGGAGAAAATTTTTGAGTAAACTGTCCCTTTAATTCACTAGATATGTTTGGGTTCTTATCAAGTGACAAGATATGGCGAAAGAGTCCTGCTAATTGAACAGATTTTGTGACAGGAATTTTGTTAAACAGATATGGAGACAAGAGTACTGTTAAGTGACTCAATATGGTCTTATGGATTTTGTTTAATGAACATTAAGCGACCAGATAACATATGGTCACAATTGTTCAAGTGCATTCTAAGTGAACACAAAGGGGGGTATTTATCAAGGTGTCAGATATGTTGCATTCACGGGCGTCAATACGCTCACCAAACATTGTGGCTGCGGATCTGAATACGATCTCCTTATTTATTAAAAAAACCCGTCAAAAACACACGTGTCAAGTATGGTGGGAAGTGAATTGGTCTGGTGTTAACTAACAGTCATCGATGTCGCAGCTATTCAGGCTTTTCCCATTTCATTACTGTCCACAAACAAGCACATTTCTCTTTAGCGCATTATTCTATATAGTGTAAATAAATTCTTTTTCTGAGCAGGACTCATTGTGAATATAGCAAGTAGCGACATATTTGGTGCAAAGTGGAGAGTGAGTTATTAGAATTCTTTTTAAGATTGGACATACATATTTTAGTATACACACACACACATATATATATATATATATATATATATATATATATATATATATATATATATATATATATATATATATATATATATATATTAAAAAACAAGGGTTTGGGGAGTATAGTAAATACCAAGGTAAAAACTAGACTGGAGTCCCTAATTGTGGCACTGTAATGTAATAGTAGGTAAAGCTGCTGGAATTAACCTAAAATGTATGTATGTATTTGTTACAAACTGCTGTTTGTAACTGGCCCTTTAAATGAAAAATTGCCCTGCTTCCCTGGATTTTGGAGAAGACTATTTGCCAGCCTCCTTCCACATGACTATGGCCCCTGGAAGATTGTGCCCCTGAGGACATATTGACTTTTGTTGGGTGTGTGTGGCCCTTTAAGAACCATCTGGGGACATATTGTGACTTTGATGAACAATGCCCCTTTAAGACTATGTCCCCAGACCTGTGAAATGACTTGTCCCTGGCTTTCTCCCACTTGGTTCAGTTTCATTGTGTGCCATTAAGAGTTAAATTTTGTTCAGCTTCAAGAAACCTATTCCAAATACAAGTCTGCTGGGATTAGCTCTAATTAGGTTTAGTGATCAACTTTCCCATTGTCTAATCAGACTAGTATTGATAAGGTGGACTGCATTGTTTTATTGTGTGTAATGTTATCTGCTGAAGTAAATGTTGAGGCCTGTCAAAGGGAGTGTCTCTCTATCTAATATCAAATGTGTGATGGGGGATTTTATGCCTCCCCCTGAGAGTGTCCTGTTTGCATGTAACCTCAATAAAAAGGAGGCTGTGTGCTCCAGCACTTCAGACCTATGTTGACCCTCTAACTTGAAGCTTTGACTCATGTTTGTAGGATACAGCTTATAATAACTACAGGGATTGCTATGCTCTTCATACTCCCTTAGCTACAGGGATTGCTACAGAAGGAAGAGGTTCGCCTACTGGAGCCTGGTCGTAGGTCCAGGGCGCAGAGCAGACGGCGAGATACCAGCCCAGCAGCGGTGGTTCATATAGTCTGCATTACTGATGGTGGCTACGCAGTAGTTATAGTGTCCACGGTGCTGCTGCTCCTTTGGTGAGCGCTAGGAGCATCCTTTTCTACGGTCCAACTTCCAGCCAGCCTGGAGGCAACCGTAACATTTGGCGGCAGCGGTGGGATTGGCGTCCTAGCGCAAGGAGCAGCACCACAACAGCACTGGTATCGTAGGAGAGTAATTGAGGGCAACGCTAGCCACTGCGCAGCGTCCCTACCTACAGCAGCATGGAGCTGACAAGATACTGGTCAGAACCATGTGAAGAGCACCTCAACCGGATCCGTCGCTATGAGGGCGCGGATTTCGTTCCAGAGGTAAAGAGGCGGCTAGTCCGATATGGTCCAGACCCTGCGCAGGAGGTAGTCAGTCGCATCATCCGGGAATTGGATACGGAGAACAAAGCTGCACGAGCCTTTGAGCGCCAACTGTGGAGTTTGAGGGTATGGACACCTGGTCTCCAGCGAGAAAGTGAGTCACAGGGAGCGGAGAGCAACGACCTCCCTCCCCAGCGGCAGCCAGAGTTACAGGGAGAGGAGAGCAGCAACCTCCATCCCCAGCAGCAGTATACCGTGCAGAGGGAAGAGACAACCGGTCTCCTTCCCCAACCCCAACCAGAGATACCAGAGGCAGCAGGCCTCATAAACTGGTCCTGGGAGGACCCCCAGCAGGCAGGTGGAGATGGGACCGCAGTCTCTCTACCGGCCCTACAGGGATGCTGGGCAGGCGGCCCAGATCCCCAGCGACAGACCCAGCTACAGGGAGGGGAGAGCATCGACCTCCCTCCCCAGCCGGAGTGTGCCTTCCAGGGAGAGGAGACAACCGGTCTCTCTCCCCAGCCGCAGCATGTTCCACAGGAAGCGGAGAGCATCGACCTCCCTTCCCAACGGCCGCCGGAGTATCAGGAGGAGGAGGTAAGCCAATCTCCCCCTCCCCAGCTAACTCCTAACTTGGGCCCAGGGTTAACAGTGGAGATGTTAACCCCCACTGACCCCCACGTTCCCTTTGCCACCGGGCAGGACTATGCCCCAATTCCCCCAGCAGAAGAGCTGGCATCAGAACAGAGCGCTGCTGGCCTCTGCCCTACAGATCCCCTTGTTACAGGACTGGCCTGCAAACCCCTCACCCCAGCAGAAGCGCTGGCACCAGGGCAGAGTGCCGCTGGCCTCTGCCCCCCAAGTACCATCAGCTATTTGCACAGCTGCGCCAGGAAGGCAGAGGATGCTACACTGGAACCTACAGGCCAGTGCTACTTGTTGTGGGGGGGCTGCTTTGCTGCTAGTGTTTATTTGTGGGTGGGTTGCGAGACTAACTTAGGCACTGACCGACAGAAGGTCAGGTGCCTGGTTAGTCTCCCTCCAAAAGGGGAGATATGTTACAAACTGCTGTTTGTAACTGGCCCTTTAAATGAAAAATTGCCCTGCTTCCCTGGATTTTGGAGAAGCCTATTTGCCAGCCTCCTTCCACATGACTATGGCCCCTGGAAGATTGTGCCCCTGAGGACATATTGACTTTTGTTGGGTGTGTGTGGCCCTTTAAGAACCATCTGGGGACATATTGTGACTTTGATGAACAATGCCCCTTTAAGACTATGTCCCCAGACCTGTGAAATGACTTGTCCCTGGCTTTCTCCCACTTGGTTCAGTTTCATTGTGTGCCATTAAGAGTTAAATTTTGTTCAGCTTCAAGAAACCTATTCCAAATACAAGTCTGCGGGGATTAGCTCTAATTAGGTTTAGTGATCAACTTTCCCATTGTCTAATCAGACTAGTATTGATAAGGTGGACTGCATTGTTTTATTGTGTGTAATGTTATCTGCTGAAGTAAATGTTGAGGCCTGTCAAAGGGAGTGTCTCTCTATCTAATATCAAATGTGTGATGGGGGATTTTATGCCTCCCCCTGAGAGTGTCCTGTTTGCATGTAACCTCAATAAAAAGGAGGCTGTGTGCTCCAGCACTTCAGACCTATGTTGACCCTCTAACTTGAAGCTTTGACTCATGTTTGTAGGATACAGCTTATAATAACTACAGGGATTGCTATGCTCTTCATACTCCCTTAGCTACAGGGATTGCTACAGAAGGAAGAGGTTCGCCTACTGGAGCCTGGTCGTAGGTCCAGGGCGCAGAGCAGACGGCGAGATACCAGCCCAGCAGCGGTGGTTCATATAGTCTGCATTACTGATGGTGGCTACGCAGTAGTTATAGTGTCCACGGTGCTGCTGCTCCTTTGGTGAGCGCTAGGAGCATCCTTTTCTACGGTCCAACTTCCAGCCAGCCTGGAGGCAACCGTAACAGTATTACCCTCTAATACATTCATGCAGTGAAATGTAAGTTCCAAAAGATTTGGTAAACTGCACAGCGCTAAACCAAAACGGTAAACCTAGAAAGACTCAGAAATTAGCACACAAATAAAATGCTTAGATCCCATCTATATAAATAGGCATAAAGTAATGAATTCGAAATCTGTGTTTAAAAATGCCACCCAGGACGTGTCTAAAATATAGCACTGATTTCAAAAATTGTATCTTTCAAATGCAAAAGGACAACCTGACAATTAAACTCCTGATACAGGGGTCCACATATAACTTAAAAATACTGACATAAAGTAAGTAGGATAATATCTATGGCAACTTAAAAAAGTAGAATGCAAGTAAATGTCCGTAAGTAAACGTGATGGTTGGAGAAAAGTGATCACAGTTTGTATTAGCAGCACAGTCACTTAAGATTCCAATATCCTACTGCAGGCTCACAATCTACTTACATCCAAAACCCTCAATCTTATGAGGTAAGGGATAGGTGATGAAACGTGGGTAAAGGTGAAAGACGCCTTCCCTGGAGGGGTACAGATCCTCAGCTTGTTAGTAGCGGGATTCCATCCGTCACTTTACTAAGGTCCAGCGGTGATCTTTCTCTCTCCGGTATGTTTATAGTGAGAAGGAAAAGAAACCGCACATAGTGTAATATCGTTTTAAAAAACGTATTTAACCCCTTAGTGACCAGAGCACTTTTCCATTTTCTGTCCGTTTGGGACCAAGGCTATTTTTACATTTTTGCAGTGTTTGTGTTTAGCTGTAATTTTCTTCTTACTCATTTACTGTACCCACACATATTATATACCGTTTTTCTCGCCATTAAATGGACTTTCTAAAGATACCATTATTTTCATCATATCTTATAATTTACTATAAAAAAAATTATAAAATATGAGGAAAAAATGGAAAAAAACACACTTTTTCTAACTTTGACCCCCAAAATCTGTTACATATCTAAAACCACCAAAAAACACCCATGCTAAATAGTTTCTAAATTTTGTCCTGAGTTTAGAAATACCCAATGTTTACATGTTCTTTGCTTTTTTTGCAAGTTATAGGGCCATAAATACAAGTAGCACTTTGCTATTTCCAAACCATTTTTTTCCAAAATTAGCGCTAGTTACATTAGAACACTGATATCTTTCAGGAATCCCTGAATATCCCTTGACATGTATATATTTTTTTTTAGTAGACATCCCAAAGTATTGATCTAGGCCAATTTTGGTATATTTCATACCACCATTTCACCGCCAAATGCGATCAAATACAAAAAATTGTTCACTTTTTCACGAATTTTTTCACAAACTTTAGGTTTCTCACTGAAATCATTTACAAACAGCTTGTGCAATTATGGCATAAATGGTTGTAAATTCTTCTCTGGGATCCCCTTTGTTCAGAAATAGCACACATATATGGCTTTGGCGTTGCTTTTTGGTAATTAGAAGGCCGCTAAATGCCACTGCGCACCACAAGTGTATCATGCCCAGCAGTTAAGGGGTTAATTAGGGAGCTTTTAGGGAGCTTGTAGGGTTAATTTTAGCTTTAGTGTAGTGTAGTAGACAACCCCAAGTATTGATCTAGGCACATTTTGGTATATTTCATGCCACCATTTCACCGCCAAATGCGATCAAATTAAAAAAAACGTAAAATTTTTCACAATTTTAGGTTTCTCACTGAAATCATTTACAAACAGCTTGTGCAATTATGGCACAAATGGTTGTAAATGCTTGTCTGGGATCCCCTTTGTTCAGAAATAGCAGACATATATGACTTTGGCGTTGCTTTCTGGTAATTAGAAGGCCACTAAATCCTGTTGCGCCTCACACGTGTATTATGGCTAGCAGTGAAAGGGTTAATTAGGGAGTTTGTAGTGAGCTTGCAGGGTTAATTTTAGCTTTAGTGTAGAGATCAGCCTCCCATCGACACATCCCACCCCCTGATCCCTCCCAAACAGCTCCCTTCCCTCCCCCACCCCACAATTGTCCCCGCCATCTTAAGTACTGGCAGAAAGTCTGCCAGTACTAAAATAAAAGAGTTTTTAAAAAAAAATGAATTTTTTTTTTAGCATATTTACATATGCTACTGTGTAGGATCCCCCCCTTAGCCCCCAACCTCCCTGATCCCCCCCAAAACCGCTCTCTAACCCTCCCCTCTGCCTTATTGGGGGCCATCTTGGGTACTGGCAGCTGTCTGCCAGTACCCAGTTTACAATAAAAAGTGCTTTTTTTTGGGGTTTTTTGTTTTTTTCTGTAGTGTAGCTTCCCCCAACCCCCCACCCCCCACAAACAAACCCCCACCACCTTGCTGATTGTATATATTTTATTTTGATTATATTTTTTATTTCCCCATTTTCTGCAGTGTAGCGGTTCCCACCCGCTCCCTCCCCGTGCACGCGCCCGCCCCCACCCTCCCGTGCACGCGCGCGCGCCCGTGCGCGCCCCCCAGCCACCCCCGCCCACGATCCCGCCCCCCTTCAGATCCACATGGCCATCGATGGCCGCCACCCGCCTCCCGGTCCGGCTCCCACCCACCAACGCCGGTAGCCACCGATCTCCGGTGCAGAGAGGGCCACAGAGTGGCTCTCTCTGCACCGGATGGCTTACAAACGTTATTGCAGGATGCCTCCATATCGAGGCATCACTGCAATAACCGGAAAGCAGCTGGAAGCGAGCAGGATCGCTTCCAGCTGCTTTCCACACTGAGGACGTGCAGGGTACGTTCTCAGGCATTAACTGCCTTTTTTCTGAGGACGTACCCTGCACGTCCTCAGTCGTTAAGGGGTTAATAAACACAGAACAAGGGTACTCACAAGTGTGACCTCAATCTGTATGAGGTATCGTAACAGCGTTGTCAGAATACAATAAAATGACAATGTCTAAGAAAGCCCAATACAGAACAGCTGGAACAGCCAAATTCAACACCCAAAATAGCAGCCTGATGTGTTTCAAAGTTTGTGTAACTTCTTCATCAGAGGCAGTCTATATATATATGTGTGTGTGTTATGTCAGAAATCTTTTGCAAACATATTTACATTTCCCAAAGTTCCTTTTTTTGTTCTAAACAATGTTGTCTGTCATATCTCTGTGTTTATTTATACCACTATATGTATATAGAGTAAATGTATTATTAGCCTGAGCAGGAATAATTGTGAATATAATGTAATCAGCGTATCATATGTATTTATTTGCAATCAATGGATATTTTATGTTTAAAGGGACACTGTACCCAAAAATTTTCTTTCGTGATTCAGATTGAGCATGAAATTTTAAGCAACTTTCTAATTTACTCCTATTATCAAATTTCTTCATTCTCATGGTATCTTTATTTGAAATGCAAGAATGTAAGTTTAGATGCCGGCCCATTTTTGGTGAACAACCTGGGTTGTCCTTGCTGATTGGTGGATAAATTCATCCACCAATAAAAAAGTGCTGTCCAGAGTACTGAAACCAAAAAAAGCTTAAATACCTTCTTTTTCAAATAATGATAGCAAGCAAACAAAGAAAAATTGATACTAGGAGTAAATTAGAAAGTTGCTTAAAATTGCAAGCTCTTTCTGAATTACAAAAGAAAAAAATTGGGTTCAGTGTCCCTTTAAATATTTTTTATTATCAAATTTCTTGTTCACTTACAATAAAAAAGATTTTCAACCAATTCTCCAAAGATACAAATAGAATATTAGGAGATAACAATTCCAACACATCCAAATAGTATTCCCCCAAGTTCTTCCTATATATCTTAATGTACTTCATATTTCCCAGGGAAACAATTTGGAATGTAGAGGACCCTGCAAAAGAAATCAAATTTCAAACTTCACTAGTTGGCCTCCTGTTTTTGGAATCTACTCCAGGAAGGTTGTTACAGAGTTATAATCACCTGAACTCTTTACCCAATGATAAAACAAGAAAAATAGGGCAAGTTGAAAGTTTCTTATCTATATTAATGATCAAATAAACATTTAGAATAAAGCAAATAACTTTTCCAAAAGCCCATTTCAAGTGATTCGGCTCTAGGAAGGTTAGGGGGGGGGAAGGGGGGGGAGAGAAAGTATCCCTACTCCCAGCAATCCTCCGAAACCTACAGGTATTGTCCAGATTCAATGTTTAGGGGTCAGATTGGACAACATGTTTAGATCTGGAAGGTATTGAGTTACTAATCCAGTAGTACCATATCTTCTGAAAGGAGGCCCTATTATTTAACGTATCCGCTGCGGATTCATACATAGTATAGATATAACAGATTTTATTTTGTATTTCCGACCATGAGGGTGATCCTACCTTCCAATATTTTGCAATGCAAATCCTTGTCACTGTACAAAGGATTCTAATGAACGTGTTGAGATATCTATGGAATTTATCTATGTGTTTGTGTAGCAGTGCCTGTTGAATAGTAAGTGTGACCTCCTACTCCAGCAGTTGGCTAATCAAAGCGGAGAGTTTTTGCCAAGTCCCCTGAATCTCCCTACAGTCCCACCACATGTGTTTATAGGACTCTAATTCACCGCATCCCCTATAACATAATTTACTGCCTTTTGGTTGCATATGAGCTGTCCTCATTGGGTTTAAATACCATCTAAATATAGTCTTCGTGACATTTTCCTTTAAATCCATGCTAATTAATCCCTTATCAGCTCCCTGGATCATTTCCTCCCATTCCTGTATTCCTTTAATTATATTCAGGTCCTTCTCCCATGCTACCATTACCATGGATTTAGTCCTATTTGGAGGTGTTTGCAGTGTAATGTATATTCTAGAAATATTATGTTTAGCCCTTGTAGGACCTGCACCACAGGCTTCTAACACTGTAGGTTGTCCGCTCTTAGATTTTATCAAGAAAGAATGCAAGGAGGAGCGCAGCTGGAGATACAGGTACCAGTGTAGTTTTATAGGTGTACGTTTTGACTGCAATCGGGTGAAGGGAAGCATCTGTCCTCTCTGCACCACATCCGCCACCCTGTGGTGCCCTTTGTTTTCCCACTTGGTAACCAGTATGCAAGAGTCACCCGATAGAAATCATCTAATTGGTGTCAGTAAGGAGAATTCGGGAAAGAAGTCTGTTCTTTTAAGTGCCTGTATTCAAGTCTTTGTGGTCAGGTCCAAGGTGTATGTCTTAATATGTGCCTTAACGGAGTGAGAAGACTGTGTGTCCATAGAATTGAATCTCTTTCCTCCCACCCCCCCCAACTCCATCTCCAAAAACACCCAGGTAGCCTCTTCCGACCTCCTCAGGAGGCAGGAATCTTGGGCTAATCTAGCCGCCCTATAGTATTCCATAAGGTCCGGAGCTCCTACCCCCCCCCCCCCCGCCGCTCTACTCCTGCAAACCACCTGTTTCACTATTCTAGCCGATTTAGGTCCCCTTATAAATGCTAGTATTTCAGCCTCTATTTTAATAATATCTGTTTTAACTAATTTAATGGGGAGGGCTCTAAAGAGATATAAAATGCGCAGGAGCATGTTCATTTTAACTAATGCTACTCTCCCCATCCAGGAGAAACCACACGTCCGCCACTTCAAAAGATCTTTTCTAAACTGACTAAGAAGTGGGGTGTAATTATATTTATATAAAAACTGCATCTGTGCCGGGAGATTAATACCCAGATATCTGATTGATTTTGTAACCCACCGAAACTCAAAATTAAGTTGAATTATTTTTCATGTTTGGGGGGGGTGGCCACCGGATGGAGTTCGCTTTTTTCAATATTTATTTTGTACCCCGAAATATCTGAAAAATCATTCAATATCATATGTAAATTAGGGAGTGATATGAGTGGTTTGGTAATGGTGAGCAGAATGTCTTCCGCAAATAGAGATATTTTGTATTCAGATTGGGCCACTCGAATTCCTGATATGTCTGGATGAGCCCGAATTTTGTCAGCCAGCGGCTCGATACAGAGGGCGAACAATAGGGGCGACAGAGGACACCCCTGTCTTGTCCCATTCAATATGGGGAAAAGATTGGACCTATATCCCCCCAAAGTTACCTGGGTCCATGGATTTGAATATATTGCCTGCAGAGCAGTCATAAAAGTGTCGTCAAAACCCATCCCCCCATGACCGCAAACATATACTTCCAGTCTATTCTGTCAAACGCCTTCTCCGCATCCAACGATAGGACCAGAGAAGGTGTTTGCGTATTTTCCAGATAGTGAACTAAATTAATCACTCGTCTTATGTTATCTGGGGCTTCCCTATTCTGTATAAACCCCACTTGATCGGGATGGACTAAATGTGGCATGATTGGTTTAAGGCAGTTGGCCAGGATTTTGGTAAAAATCTTAAGGTCTTGGTTAATTAATGAGATGGGGCGACAGTTTTGGCATTTTTTATGGTCCTTGTCTGGTTTGGGGATAACCACTATCTTTGCATCTAACAACTCCTGGGGGATAGAATTACACTCCAGGATGAAATTACAAAACTTGGTTAAATGGGGGACAAGTGTGTCTTTGAAGCGTTTATAATATTCCGCTGCCTTCCCTGGTTTTAAATCTTTGATAGCTCTTGAAATCTCTTCAGGAGATATCGGGGCATTAAGGACATTTTTTTGTTCTGTCGTGAGCGATGTCAGCATGCAGCCACCCAAGAATCTCCCCGTTTGGGTCATGGTCACTGTATTGTGTGTCACCTTTTCCCCATCATAAAGTTTGCCATAAAAGTTTGCAAAGGTATCAACTATCTCCCGGGGATGAGAGGTCAAGACCCCCTTCTCTGTCTCTAGCGAAGGTATAGCCGACGCCTTGTATCTTTCCCTAATCTTATGTGCTATAAATCTGTCTGGCTTATTCGCGTAGATGAAGTAGTGTGATTTAAGTCGCTGCGCTGCTCTTGTTGCTTGCGAATTTAATATTGTCGCTAGGGATTGTTTTTTATCCTGGAGGGTCCGTAGCACCACTGGACTTTTAGTCAATTTGTGTTGTCTCTCTAATATTTCGATTTCTTTGTGGAGTTGTTCTATGTGGGTTCTATATTTCTTATTAGTTTTAGCTTTAAGTTGGACCAGCAGTCCCCTAACCACTGCTTTATGAGCAGCCCATGAGTATATTGGGTTTGTGATAGAATCGGTGTTAATAGTTCAGAATTCTGTCATGGCCCGTAGCATGTCCTTGTAATCTTGGTTTTGTCTTAACAGGGTATTGTCATATGTCCAAGTCCTGCTTCTGTTGATATCCCTTAACCCCTCTAAGTCAACTGTGATTATGGAGTGGTCCAACCACACGCAGGTGTGTGTACTCGAACTTCGTAGCATGGGTTGTAATACTTGGCTCAAATAGATATAGTCAAGCCTAATGTAAGAATTATACGTGGCTGAGTAGAAGGTAGTTTCTGTGGTTGTACCATATAGTGTGTTCCACGTGTCCCTAAGAGTGTGCGGTGCAAACGAATCTTGTATAGCCTTGACAATGCGGTTATGTCTATGGTTTTTAGGAGTCATTGTTTTGATGTGTGAAGGTTGAATAGGGGTCATAGTTATATTAAAATCTCCTGCCAGGAGAATTTTAGTTTGCGACTAATCTGTCAAGAGATTGGCAATGTGGGCAAAAAAATGTGTGTTGGTTGTCATTGGGGGCATAAACATTACACAGGGTGACCTCGTTGTCTAGTATGTGTCCCCTCACTATCAAGTACCTGCCCTCAGGGACCAGCCAGTGTACTGTTGTGAATGAAATCCACTGAGGAGTGAATTAGAATAGACACCCCACGGGTCTTATTGGGTGCTGTGGCATGATAGTGTGTAGTGAATTGTTTGGTCCAATATTTTGGTAATTTATCTCTAAGAAAATGTGTTTCCTGTAGAAATGCCAGATTGGCATCCAATGCTCTATATTGATTCATTGCCAACCTACGTTTAATGTCAGTATTAAGACCACGTACATTATGAGATATCAATCTAATCCTAGTGTTCATAGGTGTTTGCATTGGTCTGTGCTACTGTGTAAGGTAAACCTTGCGTGTGCTTGCAACCTGTAAAGTAGATCATCTTACCCCAGAGCCTCTGGTCTGATGTGATGTACTGTAGCTTGTGAGTCTTTATCTCGGAGGAATTGCTGGGAGGGGGAGAGAGAAGAGTAGGGGATAAATGACAGAGAATCAAACAATCAACATTTAACTGGTCCCCAACAGAGGGACAATTTAACAATGCCTGAAAGTATCTTAGAGGCCGAGTGGTATCCACCTAGCCTTAAGCCTTGGGGAGGCGACTATCCGCCTCTCCTAAATGTCAATAGAATGAGAACTATCGCAGAGTGTCAACTTCATAACCAACCAGGGTTGGTGATAATAAGAATGATGTCTGTCCGTAGCATGTCCCTTAACCTATCCAGTTCAGACAGGTAATAGGGGTCATCCCCTCGGCATACTTAGCGGTAATTAAGTGTCAAAGTCTCCTATCTGTAAAGAACCACACTGAGTTCTTCATTCCCTAATGCATAGATTTAGAGTTCTGCGTTAGCCGTCAAAAGCAGCGTTAAGGGGTCCTAACGCTGCTTTTTTAGAGTCAGTCCGGAAAGGGTCTAACGCTCACTTTCCAGCCGCAACTTTTCCATACCGCAGATCCCCTTATGCCAATTGCGTATCCTATCTTTTCAATGGGATCTTCCTAATGCTAGTATTTAGAGTCTTGGCTGAATGAGCGGTATACCCTCTACCGAAAAGACTCCAGCCGCAGAAAAAAGTCAGGAGTTAAGAGCTTTATGGGCTAACGCTGGTTTATAAAGCTCTTAACTACTGTGCTCTAAAGTACACTAACACCCATAAACTACCTATGTACCCCTAAACCGAGGCCCCCCCCACATCGCCGCCACTCTAATAAAATTTTTTAACCCCTAATCTGCCGACCGCACACCGCCGCCACCTACATTATCCCTATGTACCCCTAATCTGCTGCCCCTAACATAGCCAACACCTAAATAATATTTATTAACCCCTAATCTGCCCCCCCAATGTCGCCGCTACCTTACCTACACTTATTAACCCCTAATCTGCCGACCGGACCTCGCCCCCACTATAATAAATGTATTAACCCCTAAACCGCCTCACTCCCGCCTCAAAAACCCTATAATAAATAGTATTAACCCCTAATCTGCCCTCCCTAACATCGTCGACACCTAACTTCAAGTATTAACCCCTAATCTGCCGACCGGACCTCGCCGCTACTCTAATAAAATGTATTAACCCCTAAAGCTAAGTCTAACCCTAACCCTAACACCCCCCTAAGTTAAATATAATTTTTATCTAACAAAATAAATGATTTCTTATTAAAAAAAATTAATCCTATTTAAAGCTAAATACTTAACTGTAAAATAAACCCTAATATAGCTACAATATAAATAATAATTATATTGTAGCTATTTTAGGATTTATATTTATTTTACAGGCAACTTTGTATTTATTTTAACCAGGTACAATAGCTATTAAATAGTTATTTACTATTTAATAGCTACCTAGTTAAAATAATTACAAAATTACCTGTAAAATAAATCCTAACCTAAGTTACAATTAAACCTAACACTACACTATCAATAAATTAATCAACTAAATTACCTACAATTACCTACAATTAAATCAACTAAACTAAATTACAAAAAAACAAACACTAAATTACAAAAAATAAAAAAGATTACAAGAATTTTAAACTAATTACACCTTCTCTAAGCCCCTAAAAAAATAACAAAGCCCTCCAAAATAAAAAAATGCCCTACCCTATACTAAATTACAAAAGTAATCAGCTCTATTACCTTACCAGCCCTTAAAAGGGCTTTTTGCGGGGTATGCCCCAAAGAAATCAGCTCTGATTCAATCAGCCAATCAGATTGAGCTTGCATTCTATTGGCTGATCAGAACAGCCAATAGAATGCGAGCTCAATCTGATTGGCTGATTGGATCAGCCAATCCGATTGAACTTGAATCTGATTGGCTGATTCAATCAGCCAATCAGATTGTTCCTACCTTAATTCCGATTGGCTGAATCCTATCAGCCAATCGGAATTCAAGGGACGTCATCTTGGATGACGTCATTTAAAGGAACCTTCATTCGGTGTTAGGACGTCGGAAGAAGAGGATGGATCCGCGCCAGCTGCTTCAAGATGGACCCGCTCTGCTCCGGATGGAAGAAGATAGAAGATGCCGCCTGGATGAAGATTTCGGACCCTCTGGAGGACCTCTTCTGGCCGGATTGGATGAAGACTTCGGACCCTCTGGAGGACCTCTTCTGGCCGGATAGGATAAAGACTTCGGACCCTCTTCTGGACGGATCGGATGGTACCCGGCTGGGTGAAGACAAGGTAGGAAGATCTTCAGGGGCTTTAAGGTGGTTTTGGGTGGGTTAGATTAGGGGTATGTGGGTGGTGGGTTTTAATGTTGGGGGGGTATTGTATGTTCTTTTTTTACAGGCAAAAGAGCTGATTACTTTGGGGCATGCCCCGCAAAAAAAGCCCTTTTAAGGGCTGGTGAGGTAATAGAGCTGTTTATTATTTTATTTTAGAATAGGGTAGGGCATTTTTTTATTTTGGGGGGCTTTGTTATTTTTTTAGGGGGCTTAGAGTAGGTGTAATTAGTTTAAAATTCTTGTAATCTTTTTTTTTTTTGTAATTTAGTGGGGTTTTTTTGTAATTTAGTTTGGTTGATTTAATTGTAGGTAATTGTAGGTAGTTTAGTTAATTAATGTATTGATAGTGTAGTGTTAGGTTTAATTGTAACTTAGGTTAGGATTTATTTTACAAGTCATTTTGTAATTATTTTAACTAGGTAGCTATTAAATAGTAAATAACTATTTATTAGCTATTGTACCTAGTTAAAATAAATACAAAGTTGCCTGTAAAATAAATATAAATCCTAAAATAGCTACAATGTAATTATTATTTATATTGTAGCTATATTAGGGTTTATTTTACAGGTAAGTATTTAGCTTTAAATAGGATTAATTTTTTTAATAAGAAATATTTTTTTTTTGTTAGAATAAAATTATATTTAACTTAGGGGGGTGTTAGGGTAAGGGTTAGACTTAGCTTTAGGGGTTAATACATTTATTAGAGTAGCGGCGAGGTCCGGTCGGCAGATTAGGGGCTAATACTTGAAGTTAGGTGTCGCAGATGTTAGGGAGGGCAGATTAGGGGTTAATACTATTTATTATAGGGTTTGCAAGGTGGGAGTGCGGCGGTTTAGGGGTTAATACATTTATTATAGTGGCGGCGAGGTCCGGTCGGCAGATTAGGGGTTAATAAGTGTAGGTAAGGTAGCGGCAACATTGGGGCGGCAGATTAGGGGTTAATAAATATAATATAGGTGTCAGCGATTAGGGGTACATAGGTATAATGTAGTTTGTGGCGGTGTCCGGAGCAGCAGGTTAGGGTTTATTAATAAAATGCAGGGGTCAGCGATAGCGGGGGCGGCAGATTAGGGGTTAATAAGTGTAGGTTAGGGGTGTTTAGACTCGGGGTACATGTTAGGGTGTTAGGTGCAGACTTAGAGAGTGTTTCCCCATAGGAAACAATGGGGCTGCATTAGGAGCTTAACGCTGCTTTTTTGCAGGTGTTAGGTTTTTTTTCATCCCAAACTGCCCCATTGTTTCCTATGGGTGAATCGTGCACAAGCACGTTTTTCCAGCTAGCCACTACCGTAAGCAACGCTGGTATTGAGAGTTGAAGTGGCGGTAAATATGCCTCTACCCTTTTTGGAGCCTAACGCAGCCCTTCAGAGAACTCTCAATACCAGTGTTATTTAAAAGGTGCGGGGGGGAAAAACACGCGTAGCTAACGCACCCCTTTGGCTGCAAAACTCTAAATCTAGGCGTAAGTTTCTTATTGATTGGAGATGAGGAGAAACAGAAGAAAGGATAATTCACGATACCTTGTCTCTGGTTTCACTTGTTTTTTGCCTTTTGTGACTGACCTTCTGCCAGGTCATTTGGGTACTAGAACCCACTGAACTGCTTTTCCGTGATGTTGGCGGATCATGCTCCGGGAGGGTTGGGGGTTCCAGGCACAATATACCACACACCTCCGGAATATCTGCCTGGTCCTTGATGGTTATTGTTTTGGAGTCTTTGAGAATGCTTAAGACAAAGGGAAACCCCCATCTGTAGGGAATCTGCTGTTTGCCTAGAATGTTAGTTAACGATCTCAACGAACCTCTCCGTTGCAAAGTGCGCAGGCTCAGGTCCTGAAAGAATTGTACTACATTTCCCTGGAATTTAAACGTTGGGTTCTTTCTGGAGGCCTGCAGTATCTTTTCTTTATCAGGAAAGAAGGTCAATTTGACTATCACATCCCTTGGGGGTATTCTGTTTTTGGTTTTAGCTTTGAGAGCTCTATGCACCATTTCCACGTGGAATGTGTACTCAGGAGGTGAGCCTGTTATTTGACTGAAAAGCTGTGCAATGTATGCTGGGATGTTCTTAGTTGTGACATCTTCTGGGATCCCCTTCAACCTAATATTGTTCCGTCTGCTCCTGTTCTCCAAGTCTTCCATTTTGTCTTGTATTTCCTGTAGGAGCTGTTGTTGACTAGAGACTGTTTGTGTTATTTCATCTACATTTTCCACCATTGCATCTTTTTAGTCTTCCAATATGTCAATTCTATTTCCCATATCAGTGAGGTCAGATTTAATTTCAGCTAGGCTGGATGTCACCGATGTGTGTATGGAGTCTATCTTCCCCCATAGTTTTTCAAAATTATCCGCTAAGTCTTTCTTGGATACTAGGGATTGTAGATCTGCCCTAGTGATAGGGGATTGATCTTCGATGGTTGACTGTGAGGATTGATCTGACTCATTTTCTGCCTCCATGTCCTTATTAGCTTTAGAGGGATGGGAGGTCTTAAAAAAGGAGGATACTGGAGCATTAAGGTATCCCAGGTAGTGTAATTAGTTCAAGAGGAGTGAGGCAGTTTTAAATAGTACAAAGGTATATTTCAGTGAATCTTCTTCATTTAAATGACAAGTGGCTCCCTGCTGCGTCTCTTTTGTCGCCTCTCTCTATTCCCAAAGATTACATATTGCTGTGGTGAGGTTCAGATCTGTTTTCAATACCTCCCCTTAATAGGCAGTTTAGTGAAGTGTCCAGTACTGTAATGAGTAAGTCCCCAGTGGTGTGAAAGTGTTCCCCCGACCAGGAGTATGCCGCTTACAGTATGGGGATCTAGAGAATCTTCAAATCAAATCTCTATAGTTCCACTGTCTGGATATAGACAGATTCAAGTATGTGGCCTGTGAGATCTCTAGTGTATGTGATATCCCTTGCTTGATAATTGATCAGTACTTTATTGTATTGTAGCACAGTCCTGGGCCTCCAAAATCTGCCCACAATTTCCAGGCTCTGTATGAGACTGATTGGTGTGGGTGTCTCAGGGGACAGCAAGGTAAACCGTTGGCCGGGGGAAACAGCTCTTTAGCTTATTTATGAGGTATGTCAGGACAATACAGGCTCGGTAGATTCAGGGAGAGGACTTCTCGGGCCGTAGGAGCTTAAGCCTTAACGTATACCTCCTGAGGGTTTATTGTGACTGCTGCTATGAGTCTGATGGTTATTAGGCTCCCGTGAGAGAATGCAGGACCCAGGTGAGGAACGTGTAACAGTCTGTAATCTGTGGGCAGCCTCACTACTTTAGTCTCCTCCCCGGGCCCCCTTACCTCCAAGTGCGTGTTCTTTCATGGCACTGCCAAGTGGATCCGACCTCCTTTGTGATCCGGCTGATGCTGGGTAATGCCAGTGATGACTTCGCTGTCCCTTAGGCCCCTGCAGAGCTGGAGCGTGTTGTTACGGGGGAGGGAGGCCCCAAGCAAGATGGCGGATCTTTGCGCCAAGTCTCAGTGAGACCGCGATACACCGATATGCTGGGTAAGTGTTCAGAGCCTGTCGGGAGTCGGATCGGTTCGGTCCTGTGAGTCCTGGGATCCGTTAATAGCCTGATTGCAATCTAGTTTTAAAAACCACCCCTTCACAGGTGTTATAAAATGGGCTGGCATATAAGATGACATTTCTTACTGAAAAAGAAATTCAAGAGAAGGTAGAAATATACTGAAAATAACATGACAGTAAAGAGGTGATTTTAATTTCTGCTGTATCTGAATCATGACAGTTTATTGTTAGGGGGGCTATCCCTTTGAGCTATCAGCTTCAGATTATATTGAATCAAGCATCAATTAAAATTTTAAAATCCTTGTCTAAAATATTACACTGTGTGACCTAATGTCAGCATCAATGTTTATCTTTAATACTAATTTCACATAAACATACTTTCAAAGTATAATACACAATGTAACAAATGGCACTTACTGTTAAGATTACTGCAGCTTTTACTGTATCTTTGCACACCTCTGGGTGTGTCTGGGTCTCTGTGACATCATCAGAAGCCATGTTAGTTTTACTGATGATCCTGTAGAGAATAAGCCATGTGGTTGTAGCTAAATAAAAGTTATCTAAAGTTCCTGCTGCAGAGTCTCAGTGATATGTGCAAGAGACATCAGACACAAGGTAACAGCACACAACTGAATGTTCTAATCCTGACTACACAGAGAACATAACACTTACAAGTTCTGATGAGTGATCAATGACACAAGTATTGAGCAATTTGATTTGTTAGTGATAGTTTATAATGTATATTTGAATCAGATTGTCAGATGTCATAAATCATGTGATTATGCATATTCCAATCAAAAGTGGTGGAAAAATTCACTAGTGTGTGGGTTATTTAGGAGTTTGCGTCATAATTGGTGCGAAAAGTGTTGCATCAAATATGGCGCGGAGTGGAGAGTGGGACTTGTATTACATGGCTTAAACATGGTGCACATAGATTTTTCACAAAAAATAAAAAGGAAGTTAGCTATATTATGTTGTGTATTTATTTCATGTTTATCTCTCTCTATATATATATGACAAGTTTGGGGCAAAACTTTGCACCAAATTTGTAGAAATAATATTGTCCCCTTGATTTGTAATGAGAGACAAAGTTGTAGCATAATCCTTAAGCAGTAATGTATTTCTCATTTGTATCCCTATATCTACTAGTGCACCAAATGTGTAACATAATCCATCAGTAGTAATGTATTTCTCATTTTATCCCTATATCTACTTGTGCACCAAATGTGTAACATAATCCATCAGTAGTAATGTATTTTTCATTTTTATCCCTATATCTACTTGTGCACCAAATGTGTAACATAATCCATCAGCAGTAATGTATTTCTCATTTGTATCCCTATATCTACTAGTGCACCAAATGTGTAACATAATCCATCAGTAGTAATGTATTTCTCATTTGTATCCCTATATATACTTGTGCACCAAATGTGTAACATAATCCATCAGTAGTAATGTATTTCTCATTTGTATCCCTATATCTACTTGTGCACCAAATGTGTAACATAATCCATCAGTAGTAATGTATTTCTCATTTTATCCCTATATCTACTTGTGCACCAAATGTGTAACATAATCCATCAGTAGTAATGTATTTTTCATTTTTATCCCTATATCTACTTGTGCACCAAATGTGTAACATAATCCATCAGCAGTAATGTATTTCTCATTTGTATCCCTATATCTACTAGTGCACCAAATGTGTAACATAATCCTTAAGCAGTAATGTATTTCTCATTTGTATCCCTATATCTACTAGTGCACCAAATGTGTAACATAATCCATCAGTAGTAATGTATTTCTCATTTTTATCCCTATATCTACTAGTGCACCAAATGTGTAACATAATCCATCAGTAGTAATGTATTTCTCATTTGTATCCCTATATCTACTTGTGCACCAAATGTGTAACATAATCCATCAGCAGTAATGTATTTCTCATTTTTATCCCTATATCTACTAGTGCACCAAATGTGTAACATAATCCATCAGTAGTAATGTATTTCTCATTTGTATCCCTATATCTACTAGTGCACCAAATGTGTAACATAATCCATAAGCAGTAATGTATTTCTCATTTGTATCCCTATATCTACTAGTGCACCAAATGTGTAACATAATCCATCAGTAGTAATGTATTTCTCATTTTTATCCCTATATCTACTAGTGCACCAAATGTGTAACATAATCCATCAGTAGTAATGTATTTCTCATTTTTATCCCTATATCTACTAGTGCACTAAATGTGTAACATAATCCATCAGTAGTAATGTATTTCTCATTTTTATCCCTATATCTACTAGTGCACCAAATGTGTAACATAATCCATCAGCACTAATGTATTTCTCATGTGTATCCCTATATCTACTAGTGCACCAAATGTGTAACATAATCCATCAGCAGTAATGTATTTCTCATTTGTATCCCTATATCTACTAGTGCACCAAATGTGTAACATAATCCATCAGTAGTAATGTATTTCTCATTTTTATCCCTATATCTACTAGTGCACCAAATGTGTAACATAATCCATCAGTAGTAATGTATTTCTCATTTTTATCCCTATATCTACTAGTGCACCAAATGTGTAACATAATCCATCAGTAGTAATGTATTTCTCATTTGTATCCTTATATCTACTAGTGCACCAAATGTGTAACATAATCCATCAGTAGTAATGTATTTCTCATTTGTATCCCTATATCTACTTGTGCACCAAATGTGTAACATAATCCATCAGCAGTAATGTATTTCTCATTTGTATCCCTATATCTACTAGTGCACCAAATGTGTAACATAATCCATCAGCAGTAATGTATTTCTCATTTGTATCCCTATATCTACTTGTGCACCAAATGTGTAACATAATCCATCAGCAGTAATGTATTTCTCATTTGTATCCCTATATCTACTTGTGCACCAAATGTGTAACATAATCCATCAGCAGTAATGTATTTCTCATTTGTATCCCTATATCTACTAGTGCACCAAATGTGTAACATAATCCATCAGCAGTAATGTATTTCTCATTTGTATCCCTATATCTACTTGTGCACCAAATGTGTAACATAATCTATCAGTAGTAATGTATTTCTCATTTGTATCCCTATATCTACTAGTGCACAAAATGTGTAACATAATCCATCAGCAGTAATGTATTTCTCATTTTTATCCCTATATCTACTTGTGCACCAAATGTGTAACATAATCCATCAGCAGTAATGTATTTCTCATTTGTATCCCTATATCTACTTGTGCACCAAATGTGTAACATAATCCATCAGCAGTAATGTATTTCTCATTTGTATCCCTATATCTACTTGTGCACCAAATGTGTAACATAATCCATCAGCAGTAATGTATTTCTCATTTGTATCCCTATATCTACTTGTGCACCAAATGTGTAGCAATAATATTGTTTGATTTAGCAAGGATATACAATTTTAATAGAGTTTCTAATTTACTTTTATTATGTAATATGTTTCATTCTCTTGCAGCATTGAACATAAGATTTCTGTGTTTTCAGACTCCCATTGACTTCCATGGCATCCGCAACCTCAAGGGTGGCGGATTGAAAACCAGGTACGCTGCGTCAGAAAAGACGCGAGCGTAACTGTAGAAATTCTGATAACTTCTTGAGAGCTTCAAATAGTGTCGAAAAGGAGGGTGAATGAACACAATTCCGCTCGAATTTCACGGGTTTTCAAGTCGCGTCGATCTGCATCGGATTAAGATCATGGGATCGTATGTTATGTCACAAATTTCCACATTTGTCAATCTTGATGCTTTGATAACTATGGCAGATCAATCTTGCGACAATTACAATGAGGAATTCCAGCGTATTTTTAGTTGACGCTTTAATAAATATCCCCCAAAGTGATTTGTGGGGAGATCCTTACCTGCATATTACTTGCACATAATTATTTTATTGTCTCACAAAAGGATACACCTAATATGTATTATATGCTAAGTTAAAAGGATACTACAATGAAATTACGCATGGCAAAAATATTTGCAGTGTATTCTATTTTGTCTGTTTTAGCTACTGTACTGTACTGTATTTTAACTCTAAAATTGCTTTTTTTTTTCCTTTTCTCAGAGAGGCTGAAGTACATCTTCAGAACCATAACCCTGCAACATGCTGCACAATGATTGCTTGATTGGTGTAGAAGCTCATTTATATACATTATGTCCCTAATTTGCAACAGCAAATGAAATAAGACAGCCATATTCAAAAGGCTTCTCAAAGGAATAAAGCAATGAAAATGTTGTTAACATAAGTACAGTTTATTTTGCTGCAATGCAGTGCTTAATTGTTGATATATTTTATACATATATAAAAAAGACATTCATGTAGCTTTACTGCCAACTGCTAATAACATTGTACAAAAACACATTGTTGATGATCAAACACCACTAGCAAGGTGCTCTGTATGCAAATTAGCAGTATATTTAGTTTTAAAATCTCAATGAACAGACAGACATTACTAAAGATTAGGCTTGTACATTTGTACAATATGGATATTTGTTTTGTTTTACTGAATGAATGCACTAATTAATTCAATGAATATAATTCATTCGTATATTAAATTATTCTTTAAATTAGGTGTATACTTAGCTATAGTGAGGTAGTAGCCGTGCTAATCCGTTTCTTCTTCACAGAGTCCAGGGCACGCTAATAGGGCCTTTTCCTTTAGATCAGATGGGGACCACGTTAAACCGACCTTCTTCACAGAGCCAGCGCAGCCCTAGAGTCTATGAAGAAGAGGATTAGCGCAGCCCCCAGTGCGCTATAGGAACGTACCCTACAGTTGACACTGTGCCATCTGTAGCAAGACAACATTTATATTGAAAACTCTAAAACAAGAGAGACAGAGGGCACCACATAGTGCAGATAAATGAGGGTAAAGATGATAGGATATGCACGTATACAGGTATCCTACTCACGTGATTGTAAGCACTGATGTGCAATACGAGCAGGCGCTTGGCAGACTCCCCAGGCACCTGGATCAAGAAATCTTTGTTGTCCCGGCAACAAGGGTACCAAAGAGCAATGGGGTTCCCAAAGGCTTCTTTACTGTTTTGCAGCAGTTGTTCATTAGAAGGTGCAGTCTTTGCTAGTTTAGCAGCAATGAATTAAGCAAAGGTGCAGTGGAAATCATGCACAGCAAACAAGATGCTTCAGCAATAAACAGGAGTGCAGCAGCAATGTATCAAAGTAACAGAGGTTTAATACAGCTTAAAAGCATAAAAACAAACTGCGTTTCTCCGTGTCCCAGCACGGTTTCAACAGGCTATAAACTAAGTGTCACGCTTTGCCGCTGGGAAGCTCTGGCGGTCCTCTCTGTGTGCTTGATTGGCAGGTAGTCTGAGCCGCCCCTTCCTGATGATGTCACTACCAGGCTTTTTATTCCGGGCTTCCTGTTTCTTCAGTGCCCGTTTGTTTGTTTCTCTTTGTGGCTCCTGTGAGGACTTTGCTGTGGAAACTCTCTAAACTGCAGTGCTGATTTTCTGTTGCCAAACTCTGCAAAGACTGACTATGCTGGGTTAACCCTCAAACTTCCTGATAACCTGTTGCCAAACACTGCAAGTACTGTTTATTCTGTGAATCTCTCTAACTGCATGTTTACTTGTTGCCAACCTCTGCAAGTACAGGAATAACCCTGTAGAAAGAAATTGAAGAGAGAGTTATGTGACCCCACTAGGAAGCAGGGCATGGGGTGAGAGAAAGGACAAGGGGGTGGGCTAAGCAAAGGGTTGATAAGGAGCTGACAGGAAGTAGCAACAAGCATTTGAAAATAACAAGCACTGATAGCAGGAGCAGCACGGTGGGCAAATTAGGACTACAGCCTTTGCTTACCTGTCATGGAAGCTTTACTTGCTGAGCTCATGAAGGTGGCCAGAGAGAAGGGAGCAGGCTGGATTCAGGAGCACCTGGGTGCAGCAGAGAAAGCAGCAGGGAGGCCAAGTCCTAGCGTAGCTGGGCCCAGGAGGAGTGAGAGGCCCACAAGGAGATCCAGACCGCCTGAGCGTTTGAGCCCTGAGGCGGTAAGAAGGAGGTCGGGCAGAGGAGCCGGTGGGGCCTCAGGGAGGACGCCAGAAGTGGTCCGGCAAGAAGCGGGACCGGTGAGGACGGCCAGGCCCAGGGCAGGCTCGCGGCCTAGTGCGGCAGATGCGGGAGCGGAGACGGCCCGGCAGGCGCAGTCGGGGCCTCAGTTGCGAAGAAGCGGCAGGAGATCCGGGGACCTGCAGGAGGGAGAGCGGGCCACAGTGGGACCGGAGGCGACGGCCAGGCCGGGTACAGGCTTGCGGCCTACAGCAACGCGGCCGGATGAGGCGACGGCCAGGCCGGGTACAGGCTTGCGGCCTACAGCAGCGCGACCGGATGACGTCACGGCCCGGCGGTCGCAACCGGGCCTTGGGACCAGAGGAGTGAGCAGCGGAGGTCACCGGGCGCAATCGGAGGGAGCAGAGGTGAGAGCGGGAAGGGGGGGGGGGGAGGATCCGGGGGCTTAAGCCTTACACCGGGGGGCCCGGCTTCGGAGGGGGGTGCCCGTAGGCAATAGGGGACACAAAGAAGGCATTGCCGGGCCAGGGGCTGACCAAGCAGGCTAAGGGCCACAAGGGGCGGCATCCAGAGGGGGGGTTGGTCGGTCAAATAGTTGGAGGCGGCAAGGGAATTTGAGAGGGGGGGGTCCAATGCAGCAGGCAGGAAGGAATAAGGTGTAGGTGGGGATTAGCAGGTGGGGACAGGTTCAGAGGCCATAGGAAGTGAGGCGAATGGGAAGGAGAGATGAGTTCTGGGAGCGGGGTGCCTGGAGCCCACAGGTAATTAGTGAGGGGAGAGGTGGGAGCCAGGGGGTGGTACCCTTAACTAATGGATGTACTAGCAAGGAGTTAAGGGATGAGGGCCGGTAGGAGAAACAGTGAGTGGGGGGGGGGGATAGGGGGAGATCTGAGGCAGGGATAGTTGGGAGGGGGGAGGGATGAGGACAGGGAGTCTGTTAAGGGGTGCGGTGTTGGGTAGGGGGTACCTATGTGGCAGGGAGGGGGTGTGGATATATAAAAAAAAAAAAAAAAAAAAAAGGGGGGGGGGGTGAGTGAGTTAGCACAAGAGTGAAGGGGGGGAATCGAAGGGGTTTAGGGGGGGAGGGGGAGAGGATGCTGGAGGTGTGAAGGGAATGATGTTGATGTTGTGATTTGTTTTACAGAGGGAAGGGCCGCTACGGCCCGGGGAGAGGTGGCGGGCAATGCCACAAGGGAGATCGATGATATGGAGCTGTGGACGGAGCCGCCGCTTGAGCTGGACGCCAGCGGTGACTTTGAGGAAGAGGAGGATCCGTTGGAGGGCACATCAGCAGGAACGGCGACGGCTGGCCAGGTAGGGGGGATGGATACACTGGCGCAGCTATTGAGGTTGTTGTCCCCACCACGGGGAGGGGTCAGGCCAGGAAGTGGCGAGGGGAGGCCAGAAAGGGGGGATGATGTGACGGGTTTGATCTCTTTACAGACGGCAAGACCAGGACGTGATACGGGGAGGGATCCCACTCCCCTGAGGAGGCAGGACACAGATAGGGGGCTCAGAAGGTCACGGTCGCCAAGGCGCAGGAGGAGCAGAGGAAGGGAGGCGTCGTCGCCCACCTGGGCCAGGTTGGAGAGGTCCAGAGACAGGAGCAGAGGCGGCAGGGGGAGGTCCCCTGCCAGGAGAGGGACGGCGAGACGCATACTGGAGGTACACGGAGCGGGGACGGCCGGGAGGCCTAGGGGCTCCAGTCGGGACGGACGCAACATGCCAGAGACGGGAGTCTCTGAGGAGAGGAGAAGACTGGGACCGGCAACAGCGGTGCAGTCGGCAGGTGAGGCTGCTGCGCTGCTCCCTAGGATGAATGAGGGTTTGTCTGGGGAGCGTGAGTTGATACTGACAGGGTTGACGGGCTTGATTGCTACCTTGGAGAAGGCTCAGGGGCAAAGGGGTTCGCCGGCGGCGGCATGGACGCAACCGGCAGGTGAAGCGCAGAGTGGAGGGGCTCCGGCAGCACCTGGTACGGGGGCTGCAGTCGGTGCGGGGACTGAAGAGATGCTGAGGGTCCCAGAAGATGCATTAAGGAGACCGTGCCTATGTTCGGTGGGGCCTCTGGGAATACACCTCACCAGCGAGCTGAGGGAGAAGATCTGGAAACGGGAATTTCTGGAAATTTTCTCGCTGCTCCCCTTGGATCAGGTACTGGAGGTGAAGGAAGACGATAAGGAGAAAGGTAAGAAGGAAGACGAGGAGAGGAAGAAGCGATGGAGGAAGTTGCCGAAGACGTTTGGGAATTGGTCCAGGGCATTTTGCATCATGGCGAGCGTGGTGTGCGAGAAATTCCCAGAACAGGGGTCGTCCCTTTTCTGTTACTATGATGAGATCGGGAATGCGTATGGGACATACGGGGGAACAGCGTGGTGGCGGTACGACGAGAGGTTCCGGCAACGAATGGCGGTTAGGGCTGAGATGCGGTGGGACGATAGGGACATGGGCATCTGGTTAGAGATCATGACGCCCCTGAGAGGGGGTCAGTCCTTTCGGGCAGGCGGACAGGGATCGGGGAGCGGGGGCGGGAGCGGAAACACAACAACAGCAATACGGAAGGGCCTCTGCTTTCAGTTTAATGAGGGGCAATGCAAATTCGGGGCATCATGCAAGTACAAGCATGAATGCTCGGGATGCGGGGGAATTCACTCTCTTGCCAAGTGCTTCAAGAAAGCGAGGCAGGGAGGAAAACCCGGGGAGGTGGGTAGTGCGAGCGCGGACCCCAGTGAGGGCCGAAAAGATGGTGCCATGGCTAAAGGAATACGCCAATAGGCGGGGGTTCGCGGCGGACGCCGACTTATTGTTGACAGGGTTCAGTTCGGGTTTCGTTATTCCATTTAAAGACCAGGAGGTGGGAGCATTTGGGGGTAATCTAAAGTCAGCCAAGGAGTTCCCGGCAGTGGTGAGAGAAAAATTGTGCAAGGAGGTGGCACTGGGCAGGATGGCGGGGCCCTTCAATGGGCCCCCGCTGCAGGGGTTGCGGATTTCTCCGCTTGGGGTGGTACCCAAAAAAGGGGTGGGGCAGTTTCGCATGATTCATCATCTCTCTCACCCAAAAGGGCTGTCAGTGAACGATGGCATAGATCCTGAGTTGGTTTCGGTGAACTATGCGTCTTTCGATAGGGCAGTATCTTTGGTCCGTAGGGCGGGTCCTGGGGCGTTGCTGGCAAAAGCAGACGTCGAATCCGCATTTCGGCTGCTGCCGGTTCACCCAAAATGCCATCACTTGTTGGGTTGTTGGTTCGAGGGCTCGTTTTTCGTGGACCTATGCCTCCCCATGGGCTGTTCTATATCTTGCTCGTATTTCGAGAAATTCAGTTCTTTCGTGGACTGGGTGGTAAGGCAAAGAGCGGGGAAGTCTTCGGTGGTCCACTACCTTGATGACTTCTTATTCGTGGGAGCGGCGGATTCAGGGGACTGCGAGAGGCTGGTCGAGGTCTTCGGGGAAGTGACTAGGGACTTTGGGATCCCGGTGGCGAGCGAAAAATCGGAGGGTCCGGTGTCTTCCCTGAGTTTTTTGGGGATACAGCTGGATACGATCCGTATGGAGTGTCGGCTCCCGGTGGACAAGCTGGTCGACCTCAAAGCGGTGGTGGGCGAGGTCTTGGCATCTAAAAAAGTCACATTGCGGCAGATGCAGTCATTATTGGGGAAGCTCAACTTCGCCTGTCGGATTATCCCGATAGGTAGAGCTTTTTGTCGCCGGCTGTCGCTGGCGACGGCTGGGGTCTCGGAGCCTAGACATCATATCAGGGTCACGAGGGAGCTGAAGGATGACTTGAGGGTCTGGCTCACATTCTTGGAGGAGTTCAATGGGAGGTTGATTATGCAGGAAGTCGGTTGGTCTGATGACAACCTGAGCTTATACACGGATGCTTCGGGAGCGCAGGGTTTCGGGGCCTATTTGCAAGGACGGTGGTGTGCGGAGGCCTGGCCGGATAGTTGGAAAGAGGCGGGCCTAACGAAGAATCTCACATTCTTGGAGTTCTTCCCGTTAGTGGTAGCGCTTCGGGTGTGGTCCAGTACCTTGAGGGACAAGAGGGTTACCTTCCATTCGGACAACCTAGGGGTGGTTTTGGCTATAAACAGGCTGACGGCTAACTCCCCGCCGGTGGTTAGGTTGTTGAGAGTATTTGTGCTGGAGTGCCTGCGCAATAACGTATCTTTCAGGGCTGTACATGTCCCGGGGAAGCTGAATGTGATAGCTGATTCTTTGTCCCGTTTCCAGTGGGACCGGTTCCGCGCGGCAGCGCCAGAGGCGGACGTGGAGGGAACATCCTGCCCGGAGGACTTGTGGAATCTGGGGGACGCGGGTTGATGGAGCTGGTCCGGGGTTCGCTGGCGGAGTCGACTTGGAGGGCCTACGTCCAGGTGTGGAAAAAATGGTGCAGTCTGGAGAGGGGGAGGCACCTACTGGAAAGTGGCGATGCCCAGTTGGGGGTGTTGCTGGCATGGGTAAGGCAGTGGGGTGAGGAGAGGCTATCCTCCTCAGAGATAAAGAAAAGGATGGCGGCATTGGCTTTCTGGTTCCAGCTGTTGGAGATGGGGGACTTAACGAAGGTCTTTGTGGTGAGGATGGCAGTGAGGGGGTTGTGCCGGGGTAGAAGGAGGCCAGACGGCAGACGGCCGGTATCGTTTGTAGTTTTGGTGAAGGTGGTGGAATGTTTAAAGCAGGTATGTTTGTCGAATTTTGAGGAGGTCCTGTTTAAGACTGCATTTACTTTGGCATTTTTTGGAGCATTCAGGATTTCGGAGTTGGTGGGACAGAACAGGAGGGACGAGGGAGGTTTGCACAGAGATGAGGTGACACTGGGGGAAGGAGTAGTGGAGATTTGGTTGAGAAGGTCCAAGACGGACCAGTTGGGGAAAGGGGTCTTGATCAAGCTGAGGGAAGTGGGGGGAGTGTGTTGCCCAGTGGCCGTAGTTCAGCAGTACCTCAGTCTTCGCCCCAGGGGGGTGGGTCCACTGTTGGTGCATGAGGATGGGTCTGCTTTGTCCAGGTTCCAGTTTATAGCGGTATTCAGAAAGGCCTTGGGGAGAGTGGGGTTGGGGGAAATGGAGTTCGGGTCACATTCCTTCAGGATTGGGGCGGCAACGGAGGCGGCTGGCTTGGGTTTGAATGTGTCTGTGATTAAGAGGATAGGGAGGTGGAGGTCGGACAGGTATCGGGGGTACGTTAGGTTGGGGATGAGGGTGTAAGTGGAATGGGCGGCAGCTGATACGGCTATATTTTGTTTTAACAGGTCCAGTGAGGTGTTGGGTGATCGGGCATTCGTACATTTACTGGGCCAGGAAGGCTGCCGCAGTCAAGGAGGATGGAGGCCAGCTGGGACTATCTAGAGATAAAGTTGAAGTAAAATGGTTTGGGGTCCGGGGCATGAAATGGGGGCAGGTAGTCGGGAAAGTTGTTGAGTATGCCAGATTGTTTGCACCCCCTCAGATTTTGGTGCTTCATGTGGGAGGAAATGACCTGGGCTTCATGCCTCAAAAGGACTTGGTGGAGGATATTAAGAGTGGGATGGAGAGACTGCGGCAACTCTTCCCGGGCTTAGTTATTGTCTGGTCAGAGATAGAGAGCCGGGTAGTGTGGAGGTCTGCATGGGATGCTGGGAGGTTGGAGGCTTCCAGACGGAAGATCAACAGGATGGTGAGTTACGTAAGAAAGGGGGGAGGAGTTGGATTGAGGCATGTTGAATTTGAAGGGGAATCGGGAAGGTGCTTCTATCTCAAAGACGGGGTCCACCTTAACGAGGTGGGTTTACACCTTTTTAATTTCACGTTGAGAGAAGGGATTGAGAAGGCCTTGGCTCTGGGTGGCGGTCCTCACCTAAGGGGTGAGGGGTGGCGGGGTGCTTGCCCTGGGTGGTAGAGGCTTACGCCTGTTATGATGTGATGGGACTTCCTGTTTCAACAGCAGGGGGTTGGTTTGATGGTGGTAGCCCCTCCCTTGGGTAGGGCGGGGCTTGTGGAACGTGGAATGGGGGCATGCACTGTGTTGGTGTTTAAAGAGTTAATGTTATCTAATGTTATTTAATGTTATTTATGTTATAAGTTATGTTAATAAATGAGCTGCGGCCTTTCAATCCCAAAGATGGTGTGAGGTGTTTTTGTGGGGGGGTTTGTTACAATGGCAACTTGACTATGTGGGGTCAAGGAATAACCCTGTAGAAAGAAATTGAAGAGAGGGTTATGTGACCCCACTAGGAAGCAGGGCATGGGGTGAGAGAAAGGACAAGGGGGTGGGCTAAGCAAAGGGTTGATAAGGAGCTGACAGGAAGTAGCAACAAGCATTTGAAAATAACAAGCACTGATAGCAGGAGCAGCACGGTGGGCAAATTCCCGCCCTCCCTCCCTGGTGATAGGCTTCAAAAACTGTTGCAGCTGTGGCGGGGTGCTTGCCCTGGGTGGTAGAGGCTTACGCCTGTTATGATGTGATGGGACTTCCTGTTTCAACAGCAGGGGGTTGGTTTGATGGTGGTAGCCCCTCCCTTGGGTAGGGCGGGGCTTGTGGAACGTGGAATGGGGGCAAGCACTGTGTTGGTGTTTAAAGAGTTAATGTTATCTAATGTTATTTAATGTTATTTATGTTATAAGTTATGTTAATAAAGGAGCTGCAGCCTTTCAATCCCAAAGATGGTGTGAGGTGTTTTTGTGGGGGGGTTTGTTACAATGGCAACTTGACTATGTGGGGTCAAGGAATAACCCTGTAGAAAGAAATTGAAGAGAGGGTTATGTGACCCCACTAGGAAGCAGGGCATGGGGTGAGAGAAAGGACAAGGGGGTGGGCTAAGCAAAGGGTTGATAAGGAGCTGACAGGAAGTAGCAACAAGCATTTGAAAATAACAAGCACTGATAGCAGGAGCAGCACGGTGGGCAAATTCCCGCCCTCCCTCCCTGGTGATAGGCTTCAAAAACTGTTGCAGCTGTGGCGGGGTGCTTGCCCTGGGTGGTAGAGGCTTACGCCTGTTATGATGTGATGGGACTTCCTGTTTCAACAGCAGGGGGTTGGTTTGATGGTGGTAGCCCCTCCCTTGGGTAGGGCGGGGCTTGTGGAACGTGGAATGGGGGCAAGCACTGTGTTGGTGTTTAAAGAGTTAATGTTATCTAATGTTATTTAATGTTATTTATGTTATAAGTTATGTTAATAAAGGAGCTGCGGCCTTTCAATCCCAAAGATGGTGTGAGGTGTTTTTGTGGGGGGGTTTGTTACAATGGCAACTTGACTATGTGGGGTCATGTTTATTCAGTGTAAACCTACAAACTGCTTGATATCCTGTTGCTAAACACTGCAAGTTCTGTTTATTCTGTGAAAGTTTCAAACTGCATGTTAACCTGTTGCCAAACTCTGCAAGTACTGTTTATTCAATGTAAACCTACAAACTGTTTGATATCCTGTTGCCAAACACTGCAAGTACTGTTTATTCTGTGAAACTCTCAAATTGCATGTTAACCTGTTGCCAAACTCTGCAAGTACTGTTTATTCGGTGTAAACCTTCAAACTGCTTGATATCCTGTTGCCAAACTCTGCAAGTACTGTTTATTCAGTGTAAACTCTCAAACTGCATGATAACCTGTTGCCAATCTCTGCAAGTACTGATTAATCTGTGTTAACCTTTAAACTACCTGATATCCTGTTGTCTAACTCTGCAAGTACTGACTATTCAGTATTAACCATCAAACTGCCTGATAACCTGTTGCCAAACTCTGCAAGGACTGACTACACAGTGTTAACCCTCAAACTGCCTGATAACAAGTTACCCACTCCTGCATTATTAACTGTTTCTTGTTTTACCCTTCCTCTGTCTGAGTATAAGTGGACTATCCCTGCTCTCCTTATTCTGTGGAAGACATTTCCTGAAACCAGTTCTTTACTCAGAAGTCTATTTGGCTGATATCTTGAATTATTTTGGACTCAGGCTAACTCTGCTCCATATCGTGAGTACATTGTTTTTTAGAGGTTGTTGTGGGGTCACGTCCTGGATTAAACTCAGAGTGCAAGGGTGTTGTTTAAGTTCGCCCTAGCATTTGGGTCTTCTTCTGGACATTTCCTAACCTGACACTCAGTATACAATGCTGCTACACTTATAACAAGTATTAGCCAATCGGTATCTAGTACATTTTCACACCCACAAAATACACAGCTGTTGAACATAATGACGATTGTGGTACAAGTATCTTTTCACCAAAAAATAACTACTTGGCTCACAAGTTTCAAAGTATATAATGTTTATATTCCCACAGGACAACAGAATCCTAACAATCAAAATGGTTATAATGTATATTGTATATTTTGTTTTATAAATTATATCCATATATGTATGTTTCTATATTATCAAGAAGAATGTGGGTATAGAGGGCTTGTATGATATTAAGGGGATGGAACCATTTAATGAAAGGCATCTCGTGAATATTATTGTGTGGACACTGCTACATATCCATAATTTGTATTTTGATCAATTTTGGTTGCCTTACCCTGAATCAATAATTTTTGGACTATTAAAACTTTTTCTCAATTTTTTATTTTTATTTCTGGACTTATATTCATTGACATTAATTGGCAAATATTATTTTTATTTTTATTATCGGTTTATTAAGTATATCGATTTTATATATATATATATATATATATATATATATATATATATATATATATATATATTTGTTATCTATTAATTTTATGTATATATGTAATTATTACATTTCACTCATTTTTGTATATGTATATATATTGTTTTACTAGATAGCATTAGTTATATTTGGATATTCCTTCTGATACTTGATCACATTTAATATTGGCACCTTATTTGAATATCTTTTTTGTTTTTTTTTATAGATATTTTAGTTTTTATTATTTATTTTATCTATATCTCATTTCTTGTTGCCTCTTATTGGATATCTGTCTGCATTTTTAGTTGCTGGCAGTTTATCTGTTTGATTATATAAACATTTATATTGGTTTTAACAAGAACAAATAAAGATAGCCAGAAAACAAAGACAAAATTATAATAGGGATAATAGGAGTACATTAGAAATTAGCTTACAATTGCTGCTCTGTCTGAATCATGAACGAAAATTATTGGGTCTAGTATCCCTTTAAGTAATAGAGTGGCTTTTAGTCACTTGTTATTAATTGTAACATTTGTATAAACCTAAATAATGAGTGAAATAAATATAACAACAAATACAGATTGTCCCTTTAAGTAATAGTGGGGCTTTTAGTCACTTGTTATTAATAGTAACATTTGTATAAACCTAAATAGTATGTTAGTATTAATAACAACAAATACAGAAAGTAACATGATTGTCCCTTTAAGTAATAGTGGGGCTTTTAGTCACTTGTTATTAATTGTAACATTTGTAAAAACCTAAATAATGAGTGAAATAAATATAACAACAAATACAGATTGTCCCTTTAAGTAATAGCGTGGCTTTTAGTCACTTGTTATTAATTGTAACATTTGTATAAACCTAAATAATGAGTGAAATAAATATAACAACAAATACAGATTGTCCCTTTAAGTAATAGCGTGGCTTTTAGTCACTTGTTATTAATTGTAACATTTGTATAAACCTAAATAATGAGTGAAATAAATATAACAACAAATACAGATTGTCCCTTTAAGTAATAGCGTGGCTTTTAGTCACTTGTTATTAATTGTAACATTTGTATAAACCTAAATAATGAGTGAAATAAATATAACAACAAATACAGAAAGCAACATGATTGTCCCTTTAAGTAATAGTGGGGCTTTTAGTCACTTGTTATTAATTGTAACATTTGTATAAACCTAAATAATGAGTGAAATAAATATAACAGCAAATACAGATTGTCCCTTTAAGTAATAGTGGGGCTTTTAGTCACTTGTTATTAATTGTAACATTTGTATAAACCTAAATAATGAGTGAAATAAATATAACAACAAATACAGATTGTCCCTTTAAGCCTGATACCCATTTTTAAATAAACGTAGAGTGAAATGTTAACCAAACACAATACCCATCTGAGTGCTTTTTTTTCAGTAACCTTTACCGAGTTTGTAAAAAAATGACTTCAGGTCTTCAAAAGTCCAAAAATGTTCAACAGTTTGAGCTCTAATAGTGTTCCCAATGCTGTCCATTAAAAATGCTGGCGCCACTGTGGACCAAGAGCAAAATAATGCATTGCGCTCCACTTGCCCATGTGTCCCATAGAAAGGTTAAACACATTGTTAAAGTACCACTTTGGGGCACAGAGAACTACGGGTCCTGAACAACCTGATTGCTGAGCCAATTAGAAATAATAGTTTTGCAAAGCTTGAGCTACTAAAGAGGGACTTTGATTATTTGTTTAGCCCCTTTGCAAGAGTTAAATAAATACTAAGCTCAAGTCACTAATGTACATATGATATACTCTAACAAAACAGAACAGGTAATATTTGTTTCATTCTCTTGGCATCATTTGTTAAAGGAGCAGCAATGCACTACTGGTTGCTGACTGAACACATGAGTGAGCCAATGATAATCGGTATATATGCAGCCACCAATCAGCAGCTAGAACCTAGGTTCTTTTCTGCTCCTGAGCTTATCTAGATAAGCGTTTCAACAAAGGAAAAGCAAGAAAGCAAATTAAATAATAGAAGTAAACTGGAAAGTGGTTTACAATTGTATGTTCTGTCTGAATGACGAATGTCTAATTATAACTTTACTGTCCCTTTAAACAGAATAGACTTTAGACATAGATTTAATAGGGGAGTAAAGTCAAAATGACATTTTCATGATGTTAACTTTCTGATTGTCTCCTTTTATCTAATTTGCTTCATTTCCTTGGTATCTTTTGTTGAAAAGCACAGCTAAGTAGGCTCAGAAGCAGCAATGCACTAATGGGGGCTAGTTCCTGATTGGTGGCTGCACATATATGCCTCTTGTTTAGCTGGGCAGATAGGACCTGGACCAAGGGCCCAACATATCGGGGGGCCCACAAATGACATCTCCATGACTCCTGGTGCACGGCTTAAGATTTGGGTTATAAGCTGCCCTAAGCAGTTAAGTGTGGGTTTAGTGGGGCTCCCTGGCACCAGAGTGGGGACCTTGTGCTGGGAGTGGGGTTTGCTGCTTGGAAGCCCTAGAGTGTGGGGGGCACCTGTCAGGGGTCTTTCACTGTGAGGGCCATGGAGGGTGGGGGGCCACGTTTCTGGCCATTGACATTGGGGGTCATGGCCCTGGAGGTTGGAGGTCCAGGTAGGGGGCAGGGTAGGGAGGCTACCATGAGGCTACCATGTTCATTTAAATACACTTTTGTCAGTGTGAGAAAGTGGGGGGCCTTCCCCAATTTTTGCTTGGGTCCTGAATGGTCTCAGTCTGACACTGCTCTTGTCACTGGCTAATCCAATGTGTTCAGCTACCTCAAAGTAGTGCAATGCTACTCCTTCAATAAAGGATACAAAAGAATGTAGCCAATTTGTTAACAGAACTAAATTGGAATGTTATTTAAGATTGTATTATTTATCTGAAGTTTAATGTCCCTTTAAGGATTTTGCTTTGTCTATTAAAACTATTTTATAATTTTATATGTTTGTAGTCAGGGTATAAATAGTAAATAGTGATTGTGATCAGTCACATAAAAATAGGCTGTGATTTTGTAATGCTGTATTAGTTTTATAATATTTTTCAGTGATACCATTTGTATTCTCACAATGAAAGCACAAAACATATCTGCTTTTAATAATAATATTCTGTGGTCAGGATCCCAACCATCTGTTCTGAAAGGCAAGTTTATAAATTTAATAACGTTTCACTTCAAAAAATAGTTCTTTAATCTTTACCTGCTAATTTACAGCAGTTTTTAGTCTATTCCAAGGGTTTTCAAAGTCAAAGGCGGTGGGCCTCCCCTCTGATGAAATTTAAAGGGACATAATACTCATATGCTAAATCACTTGAAACTGATGCAGTATAACTGTAAAAAGCTGACAGGAAAATATCACCTGAGCATCTCTATGTAAAAAAGGAAGATATTTTACATCACAATCTCCTCAGCTCAGCAGAGTAAGTTCTGTGTAAAAAGTTATACTTCACCTGCTCCCAGCTGCAGGTAAAAAAATAAAAAAAAATGAAGAAATGAACAGCAGCCAATCAGCATCAGCAGTGCTGAGGTCATGAACTCTTACTGTGATCTCATGAGATTTGACTTAACTCTCATGAGATTTCATTGTAAACTTCCTTTACCTGATTGGTGAAATAATATGAGAGTGCACAATGCTCATCCCTTCTGCTGTCCTAGGACAGACACACTAAAATGCTGCTTAGAAATCCTTTACAATGGGAGGTGGCTACTGAGGAACTTTTTAGGTAAAATATCTTTCTTTTTTACATAGAGATGTTCAGGAGATATTTTCTAGTCAGCTTTTTACAGCTATGCTGCATCACTTTCAAGTGTTTAAACATTTGGGTATTATGGCCCTTTAATAGATGTTACTTTATATTTTTTCTCTTTAAAGAAAATTGTAGTATTTATTTTTAATTTAGGGAATTTATATCTGATCTAGTTTTCACACACAGCTCTCAAGAGAGGATTCTACTCAGGAAAGTGCTTCACTCAGGTTTCAGTTTGCACTTTTTTACTGCTGTGTTAAATGCAAATTACTGATCAAGACTGTGGGGTCAATTTATTAAGCTCCGTATGGGAACTTGATGCCGTGTGTTTCTGAAGGTTCACCGAAAACAGAAGTTATGAAGCAGCGGCCTTTAGACTGCTGCTCCATAACCTGTCCTCCTGATCTGAGGCAGCGGACAGAATTCAACCCGATCGAATACGATCAAGATGACCGACATCCCCTGCTAGAGGCCGATTGGCCGCAAATCTACAGGGGGCAGCATTGCACCAGCAGTTAAAAAAATCTGGTGCAATGATAGATGCCAATAGCGTATGCTGTCTGCATTTATCAATGTGCAGCGGACATGATACTCTACATGGTATCATGTCCGTCCGCAAAATAATATATAGACCCCAACAAGTGCAACTCAGTCTCTGAGCGATTTTGACCTTATTGCCTTTTTTCCACCTACATCCTGCACTATTGCACCATTACATGTCAAGTGTAATTGTCAGCTCTTAAAAAACATTCTATGTTTTGCTAAATGTGATTTCCATAGGATTGTGCAAAGTGTCTCTTCTCCCGGCTGCCTCCCCTTATATTCTCTAGCGCCTCCTGGGGATGCCGGCCTCACACTGTGCAAACTACTGGTCTATTTCTATACTGAAGTAATAGAAATCTTTATTGCTAACATACGGCCAGATTACGAGTTTTGCGTTATGAGTGACTCGGTAATAACTTGCAAGTTATTACCACCGCTCACCTTTAATAGCGCTGCTATTACAGGTTTGCAAAAACCTGGCATTATCAGGCAATATGGCACACAAATACCAGCGCTGCTTTGAGCTGGTTTTACGTGCTCGTCCACGAATTCCCCATAGACAATCAATGGGGAGAGCTGGCTAAAAACAAGTCCAACACCTGCAATAATGGAGCTTAAAGCTCCATAACAAAGCCACATTGATTACTATGGGGAAAGAAAATGTTTGTTTAAACCTAACACCCTAACATAAACCCCGAGTTTAAACACCCCTAATCTGCCGCCCCCGACATCGCTGACACCTACATTACACTTATTAACCCCTAATCTGCCGCCCCCAATGTCGCAGCCACCCACCTACACTTATTAACCCCTAATCTGCCGTCCTCAATGTCGTCGCCACCCACCTACACTTATTAACCCCTAATCTGCCACCCCCAATGTCGCCGCCACCCATCTACACTTATTAACCCCTAATCTGCCCCCCCAAAGTCGCCGCCACCACTATACTAAAGTTATTAACCCCTAAACCTCTGGCCTCCCACATCACTAACACTAAATAAATATATTACCCCTAAACCTAACCCTAAGTCTAACCCTAACACCTCTAACTTTAATATAATTATGTCAGCGTTTTTCCCTGCTTTGTTTGCTATGTGCTGTTGGAAGCCATTTTACTCACCTCTCTTGCTGGCTCTGGTGCATACTGTGTGATGCTGCTTATTTCCTGCACTCCTTTTTATGGCCATACTGGTGTACATCATCCGTGTGAGACAGGATGCAGTCTCAGAATTGTGATGTCATCACTTATTATTTAAAGGGCCTCTGTTCAGTATGCTTTGCCCTTGCGTTGTCTCAGACCTGTTTGTGAGAGCTCCTGTGTATTACCTGGTTGTCTGACGTCCCTCCTGGTTCCTGATCCCTGGCTTGTTCCTGACTCTGCTGTTCTTCTTGTCCCTGATTCCGGCTCGTCTGACTACCAGCTCTGGTTTTGATTCCTGGCTTGATATTTGACTTGTGGACTTTTATTATTTTTTGCTATTAATAAAGGTGTGATTATTTTTTTACTTTTCATCTCAGTCTGTTTCCTGGCACCCTGACATTACGCAAGGGACATGAATCCTGATGGTGCTAATAATCCACCTTTATCTGCCATAATTTCCAGGATGGATGAACAGGATCACTGCTTGGATCAATTTGCACTAGCCCTGCAAACCCTGCTGACTCGCACTGCACATTTGGACTAAAGTGTCCTGCAAGTTATGGCTGCTCCTGTCCTACCAGGAGCATGTCCAGTTCTGTACCTCTACCTCAGTGATATGGAGGCGATCCTAATCAGTGCAGATGGTTTTTGAACCAGGTGGGCATTTACTTTGAGATGTTACCTCAGGCGTTTCCCTCTGACAGAGCTAAGGTGGGATTTCTCATCTCGTTACCTGTGATTTCAAATTACCCTGAATTTGTAGCCTCCTTTCAAAGGGTATTTGATGTACCGGCTCGCTCCTCCTCTGCTGCTAAACAACTCATGTCCATTCAGCAAGGTACAAGATCTGTTGCTCAGTATGCCATTGAGTTCCGTACGCTTGCCGCAGAGGTAGGTTGGAACAATGAAGCCGTTGTTGCAGCCTTCTTTCATGGGCTCTCTGATGCAATTAAAGACAAAGTTGCTGCCAGAGATTTAACAGAAGATCTCGAGGCATTGGTGTCTTTTTTGACCCTAATTGACATCAGACTAAGTGAGAGGCCCTCTTTCAAGGAGCGCTTGCGGAAGCCTCCTCTTCCGTTGTCTCCTACATGTTCATTCCCAACCCATGCCTCCCTCTCCTCCCATGCCTCCTGGTCCCGAGTCACCAGGTACTGCTGAGCCAATGTAGTTGGGATTCTCTGCAGTGGAGAGGGCCTTTAGGAGGAGGGAGGGGCTCTGCCTCTATTGTGGGTTACAGGGCCACCTTTTGAAGTCTTGTCAGGGGCAGACCTTGGGTGGTTTATCCTCGTCCCCGGAACTGCTAAAGGAGAAACCTTTGATCACGGTTGTCCTTTCCTGGGTGGACTCCTCCATAGTCACCCAGGCTCTTGTTGACTCTGGTGCTGCAGGCTATTTCATTGACAGTGCTTATGTATCAAAGCACTCCATTCCTGTTTTGCCTCGGTCCGTTCCACTTGCTATTGAGGCCATTGATGGCAGGCCCCTTCAGCCCGCACTCGTTACTCACAAAACTGCTCTGTTATCCATGGCTGTTGGGGCTCTCCATTTTGAAACCCTTCAGTTCCAGGTGATAAACTCTCCACATTTTCTGGTTGTTCTGGGTTATCCCTGGCTCCAGAAGCACAATCCCAGTCTTGACTGGCGCAGGTCCAAAATTTTGTCGTGGTCTCCGCAATGTATTTCCACTGATATTCAAAAACCAGTTCAAGTCTTGTGCACTTCTTTGATATCTCAATTGCCAGAGGAGTACTGAGAGTTCCTAGACATTTTTGACAAGTTGAGTGCTAATACGTTGCCTCCTCAATGGTCTTATGATTGTGCCATAGACCTGCAACCCCGAGCCATTCCTCCTCAAGGCCGAGTTTACCCTCTGTCTGTTGCAGAGAATTGTGCTATGGAGGAGTATGTTGCCAATGCTCTGTCGCAGTGGATCATATGCAAATCCTGCTCTCCTGCAGGGGCTGGCTTCTTCTTTGTGAAGAAAAAGGGTGGCGAGTTAAGACCATGCATCGATTATAGGGGTCTTAATCGTCTTACCATTAAGAATGCTTACCCTAATCCACTCATTATGGAACTCTTTGACTGCCTCAAGCGAGCTACGGTCTTTTCTAAACTCGTTAGGATCAAGGAGGGCCACGAATGGAGCGGGCATTATGAGTATTTTGTAATGCCCTTTGGCCTATGTAATGCTCCTGCTGTTTTCCAGGAATTTATTAATGATTTCCTACGAGATATGTTGCAACAGTGTGTTGTGGTGTACTTAGACAACATCCTCATACACTCACCCACACTTGAGGCTCATCGTTCTGATGTTACACGGGTTCTTCAGAGACTACATGAGAATGGTCTGTTTTGTAAACTTGAGAAATGTGAGTTCCATCAGACTCAAGTAATCTTCCTAGGTTATGTTATCTCTGTTGCAGGGTTCTCCATGGATCCTGACAAGTTATCTGCAGTTCTGCAGTGTTTTCCCAGTTGGTCTTCGGTCTATTCAATGTTTTTTGGGGTTCGCCAATTACTATAGAAAGTTTATTAAAAACTTTTCTTCCTTGGTCAAACCTATCACAGACATGACCCGTAAAGAGAATGATCCCCTCCATTGGTCACCTACTGCCATTAAGGCCTTTGATAGTCTTAAGACTGCCTTTGCTGCCGCTCCAATTCTGGCTTATCCGAACCCTGTTCTGCCTTTCGTTCTTGAGGTTGATGCATCTGAGACTGGAGTAGGTGCCCTCTTGTCTCAACGTCCTACGCCTGATGGTTCCTTGCATCCATGTGGTTTCTTCTCTAAGAAATTGTCTCCAGCATAGTGCAATTGTGAAATTGGCGACAGAGAATTACTGACCATAATTTTGGCACTCAAGGAATGGAGGCATCTTCTCGAAGGTACTAGCATGCCAGTGCTCATTCTTACTGACCACAAGAATTTAACTTATCTATCTGAAGCCATACGTTTGTCACCCCGACAGGCCAGATGAGTGCTATTTTTGTCTTGGTTTAATTATGTGGTCTCCTACCTGCCTGGTATTAAGAATGTTAGAGCTGATGCCCTCTCTTGACAATTTTCACATCTGTCCAAGGAGGAGTCTGTACCTACTCCAGTTATTCCTCCTGACCATATTTTGGCTAACATACATACTAATTTGACTTCTCCCTTGGGTGTTAGGAGATCCTGGCTGCACAAACCAATGCACCTCCTGAGAAACCTAGAGGTAAGTGTTTTGTTCCTGAGAATCTTCTAACTAAACTTTTGCACACTTACCACTATCCTAAAGCCGCAGGTCACCCAGGCAAGAACCAAATGATTTTGTCTGTCACTCGACAATTCTGGTTGCCAGGTCTTCGTTCTGATGTTGCTGCGTATATTGCCTCCTGCACAGTTTGTGCACAGAATTAGACTCGTCTATGTCTTCCTGTGGGTCTTCTTCAAACTATTGCTAATGGTGAGCATCCTTGGAAACAAGTTTCCATGGACTTCATTGTCGAGCTCCCTGTTTCCAATGGAAATAAAGTTATCGTTATGGTGGTTGACCATTTTTCTAAAATGTCACCTTGCATTTCCTTGAAGAAGTTGCCTACCGCTCAGGAGATTGCTTCAATTTTTGCCCGGGAGGTCTTCCGTTTACATGGGTTACCCAAGGAGATAGTGTCAGACTGGGGGAGCCAGTTTGTCTCCAGATTTTGGCGTTCCTTTTGTGCTCAAATGGGGATCCAGTTTTTCTTCTCCTCAGCATATCACCCTCAAGCCAATGGGGCTGCGGAACAGTCTAATAAAGCTCTTGAACAGTATCTCCATTGCTCTGTCTCAGATCAACACAATAATTGGTCTGAACTGTTACCTTGGGCAGAGTTTGCTTGTAATAGTGCTATTAATGTTGTTGCCTGATTCATTCATGTCTCAGGGTATTCTGGCTTTGGAGGAGCATCTGCGGCAACTCCGTTCCACGTGGGTGCAGATTCAGGATTGCCTTCATCGTTCTATGCAGTGCCAAAAGTTCCAGGCTGATCGTAGGCCTCTGCCCGCGCCTTTCTACCAGGTTGGTGAGAGAGTTTGGCTGTCCTCCCGCAACTTGAACCTTCGTGCGCCTTCCAATAAACTAGCTCCCCGTTATGTTGGTCCTTTTCGAATACTCTGACGGGTCAATCCTATGGCCTCTTGACCACCCTCCTGCAATGCGCATCTCCAATGTTTTTCATGTCTCCCTCTTGAAACCATTGGTTTGTAATCGGTTTACCACTGTGTTGCCTCATCCCCATCCTATCTTGTTTGACAACCATGAGGAGTATGAGGTCAGCAGCATTATTGACTCTCTTATGTCCAGGGGCCACGTACAGTATTTGGTTCACTGGAGGGGCTACGGTCCAGAGGAGCGTTCATGGGTTTCCTCCTCTGATGTTCATGCTCCCACCCTCCTTTGTGCCTTCCATGCCCGTTTCCCAAATAACCCTTTTGTCCTCCCATGGGGGAGGGGTCGTTGAGGGGAGGGTACTGTCAGGATTTTTTCCCTGCTTTCTTTGCCATGTGCTGCTGGCAGCCATTTTACTCACCTCTCTTGCTGACTCTGGTGCATACTATGTGATGATGCTCATTTCCTGCACTTCCTTTTATGGCCAGACTGGTGTACATCATCCGTGTGAGACAGGATGCAGTCTCAGAATAGTGATGTCATCACTTATTATTTAAAGGGCCTCTGTTCAGTATGCTTTGCCCTTGCGTTGTCTCAGACCTGTTTGTGAGAGCTCCTGTGTATTACATGGCTGTCTGACGTCCCTCCTGGTTCCTGATCCCTGGCTTGTTCTTGACTTTGCTGTTCTCCTTGTTCCTGATTCCGGCTCGTCTGACTACTCGCTTTGGCTCCTGAATCGGCTTGCCTGACTACCGGCTCTCGTTTTGATTCCAGACTTGATATTTGACTTGTGGACTTTTTATTATTTTTTGCTATTAATAAAGGTGTGATTATTTTTGCACTTCTCATCTCAGTCTGATTCCTGGCACCCTGACAATTAAAAATAAATCTAAATACAAATTACTATTATTACCTAAATAACTAATATTTAAGATAAATACTTACATGTAAAATAAACCCTAAACTAGCTACAATATAACTAATAGTTACATTGTAGCTATCTTAGGTTTTATTTTTATTTTACAGGTAAGTTTGTATTTATTTTAACTAGGTAGACTAGTTAGTAAATAGTTATTAACTATTTACTAGTTACCTAGTACAAATAAATACAGTTACCTGTAAAATAAAACCTAACCTGTCTTACACTAAAACCTAACAGTACACTAAAATTTAATACATTAAATTAACAAAATACATTTATCTAAATTACAAAAAATAATAAACACTAAATTACACAAAATAAAAAAGACATTTTCAAATATTTAAACTAATTACACCTAATCTAATAGCCCTATCAAAATAAAAAAGCCCCCCAAAAATAAAAAAAACCTAGCCTAAAATAAACTGCCAATGGCCTTCAAAAGGGCCTTTTGCAGGGCATTGCCCCAAAGAAATCAGATCTTTTACCTGTAAAAAAAAATACAAACAACCCCCAACAGCCAAAAGAATGTGAGCTCAATCCTATTGGCTGATTGGATCAGCCAATAGGATTAAAGCTCAATCCTATTGACTGATTGCATCAGCCAATAGGGTTTTTTACCCTTTAATTACGATTGGCTGATAGAATTCTTTCAGCCAATCATAATTCAAGGGACACCATCTTGGATGACGTCATTTAAAGAAAACTTAAATCTTCAAGAGACATCGAAAGAAGAGGATGCTCCACGCCGGATGTCTTGAAGATGGAGCTGCTCCGCGTCGGAAGGATGAAGATAGAAGATGCCGTCTGGATGAAGACATCTGCCCGCCTGGAGGATGACTTCTTGCCGCTTGAATAAAGACTTCTCCCGGATTCGTTGAGGACTTGCCGCTTGGATGAAGACTTCTGGCTGGAAGAGGATGGATGTCCGGTCTTCAAAAACTGTAATTGGATCTGCGGGGGTTAGTGTTCGGTTTTTTTTAAGGGTTTATTGGGTGGGTTTTAATTTTAGATTATTGACTTTGGGCAACGTAAAATAGCTAAATGCCCTTTTAAGGGCAATGCCCACTGAAATGCCCTTTTCAGGTCAATGGGGAGCTTAGGTTTTTTTTAGGTAGTATTTTTTTTAGGGGTTGGTTGTGTGGATGGTGGGTCTTAATGTTGGGGTGATGTTTGTATTTTTTTTTACAGGTAAAAGAGCTGATTTCTTTGGGTTAATGCCCTGCAAAAGGCCCTTTTAAGGGCCATTGGCAGTTTAGTGTGGGCTAGGGTTTTTTTCATTGGGGGGGCTTTTTTTATTTTGATAGGGCTATTAGATTAGGTGTAATTAGTTTAAATATTTGATCATTTATTTTGTATTTTTTGTAATTTAGTGTTTATTATTTTTTGGAATTTATATAAATGTATTTTGTTAATTTAATTTATTTAATTTTAGTGTAATGTTAGGTTTTAGTGTAAGACAGGTTAGGTTTTATTTTACAAGTACATTTTTATTTATTTTGACTAGGTAGCTAGTAAATAGTTAATAACTATTTAGTAACTAGTCTACCTAGTTAAAATAAATACAAACTTATCTGTGAAATAAAAATAAAACATAAGCTAGATACAATATAACTATTAGTTATATTGTAGCTATCTTTAGGTATTAATTGTAATTTTTATTTGGGATTATTTTAATTATGTTAAAGATAGTGGGTATTAGGGTTAGGGTTACGTTAGGGGTAGGTTTATGGGTTAATCATTTTAGTATAGTGGCAGCGACATTGGGGGCAGCAGATTATGGGTTAATAAGTGTAGTTAGTTTAGGGAGTGGCGATTTTGGGGGCAGCAGATTTGGGGTTAATAACAGTAATGTAGGTTGCTCCGATGTTAGGGGCAGCAGATTAGGGGTTAATAAGTGTATGTAGGTGGCGAAGACATTGGGGGCAGCAGATTAGAGGTTAATATTTAACTAGTGTTTACGATGCAGGTGTGCAGCGGTTTAGGGGTTAATATGTTTATTATAGTGACAGCGATGACCGGAGTGGCAGATTAGGGGTTAATAATTTTATTTTAGTGTTTGGGATGCAGGAGTTTATGGGTGTTAGTGTACTTTGTAACACTTTAGTTATGAGTTTTATGGTACAGCTCTGAAGCATAAAACCTATAATTACTCACTTTCAGTTTACAGTACAGATCTTGTAGTTATAGGCTAACTCGTAATACCGGCACTGTGGAAGTCCCATTGAAAAAGGAATTTTAAAAAAAGTGCGGTAGTTACATTTCGTGACGGCCAAAAAAGTGTGCGGTACACCTATACCTGCAAGACTCGTAATACCAGCGGTAGTGAAAAAGCAGCGTTATGAGTAGCGATGTCGCAAACCTAAAACTTTCGGTTCGCGAACGGCGGACTCAAACTTCTGCAACTGTTCGCGAACCGGCGAACCGGCGAACTGGGCGAACCGCCTTTGACTTCAATAGGCAGGCGAACTTTAAAACCCACAGGGACTTTTTCTGGCCACAATAGTGATGGAAAAGTTGTTTCAAGGAGACTAACACCTGGACTGTGGCATGCCAGAGGGGGATCCATGGCTAAACTCCCACGGAAAATTACATAGTTGATGCAGAGTCTGGTTTTAACCCATAAAGGGCCTAAATCACCTAACATTCCTAAATTGTTTGGAATAACATGCTTTAAAACATCAGGTATGATGTTGTATCGATCAGGTAGTGTAAGGGTTACGCCCGCTTGACAGTGACAGACCAAACTCCCCGTGTAACGCACCGCAAACAACCGCAAATAGTCCATTTGCACAACCATGAGATAGATAGATTTGATAGATAGATATATAGATTACATAGATCAATAGATGCAATATACATTTGATAGATACGAATTACATAGATCAATAGATGCAATATACATTTGATAGATACGAATTACATAGATCAAAAGATGCAATATACATTTGATAGATACAAATTACATAGATCAAAAGATGCAATATACATTTGATAGATACGAATTACACAGATCAATAGATGCAATATACATTTGATAGATACAAATTACATAGATCAATAGATGCAATATACATTTGATAGATACGATTTACATAGATGATTAGATGCAATATATATTTGATAGATACGATTGATAGTTAGATAGATTTGATAGATAAATAGATATATTTGATAGATAGATAATTTCAGAGACAGAGAATTACAAGACGTGCGGTCTTGGACCCATGGTAAGCTTCCCAGAGGCAGTTGCGGCACCAGGGGACATGTATATGGCATGGATTTTCGGAACCGGGAGATGGAAAAAGATGCTTGGTCGGTCCTCCTGCTTCAAATTTGGGGCACTGTGCGTGCAATCTATTGTGCCACCAGATATGAGTGGTGTGTTAAGTAGTACTATTCTTAGCAGTTTAATACCTGTTACTCCCCCTATCGGGGGAGGTGTATATGGCATGGATTTTAGGAACCGGGAGATGGAACAAGATGCTTGGTCGGTCCTCCTACTTCAAATTTGGCCAAAACACAAGTGGCTGTCACAAAACAGTCCGGCCAAGAGATAGATAGATTTGATAGATAGATAGATACATAGATCAATAGATGCAATATACATTTGATAGATACGAATTACATAGATCAATAGATGCAATATACATTTGATAGATACAAATTACATAGATCAATAGATGCAATATACATTTGATAGATACGAATTACATAGATCAAAAGATGCAATATACATTTGATAGATACAAATTACATAGATCAAAAAATGCAATATACATTTGATAGATACGAATTACATGGATCAAAAGAAGCAATATACATTTGATAGATACGAATTACATAGATCTATAGATGCAATATACATTTGATAGATACGAATTACATAGATCAATAGATGCAATATACATTTGATAGATAGGAATTACATAGATCAAAAGATGCAATATACATTTGATAGATACGAATTACATAGATCAATAGATGCAATATACATTTGATAGATATGAATTACATAGATCAAAAGATGCAATTTACATTTGATAGATACGAATTTCATAGATCAATAGATGCAATATACATTTGATAGATACGAATTGCATAGATCAATAGATGTAATATACATTTAATAGATACGATTGATAGTTAGATAGATTTGATAGATAAATAGATAATTTGATAGATATATAATTTCCCAGACAGAGAATTACAAAGATGTGCGCTTGGGACCCATGGTAAGGTTAGGTTACTTCCATTTGCACAATCATGTACAGGTTGGGGTCCGGGATTTCCTTTTGTGCAAAGAAATTGTGGCCGGGTACGAATTACATAAATCAAAAGATGCAATATACATTTGATAGATACGAATTACATAGATCAATAGATGCAATATACATTTGATAGATACGAATTACATAGATCAATAGATGCAATATACATTTGATAGATAAGAATTACATTGATCAATAGATGCAATATACATTAGATACGAATTACATCAATCAAAAGATGCAATATACATTTGATAGATGCGAATTACATAGATCAAAAGATGCAATATACATTTGATAGATACGAATTACATGGATCAAAAGATGCAATATTCATTTGATAGATACGAATTACATAGATCAATAGATGCAATATACATTTGATAGATACGAATTACATAGTTCAAAAGATGCAATATACATTTGATAGATACGAATTACATAGATCAATAGATGCAATATATATTTGAGAGATACGATTGATAGTTAGATAGATTCGTTAGATAAATAGATAGATTTGATAGATATATAATTTCCCTGACAGAGAATTACAAGACGTGCGGTCTGGGACCCATGGTAAGGTTCCCAGAGGCAGTTGCGGCGCCAGGGGACGTGTATATGGCATGGATTTTCGGAACCGGGAGATGCAAAAAGATGCTTGGTCGGTCCTCCCGCTTCAAATTTGGGGCAATCTATTGTGCCACCAGATATGAGTGGTGTGTTAAGTAGTACTATTCTAAGCAGTTTAATACCTGTTACTCCCCCTATCGGGGGCGGTGTATATGTCATGGGTTTTAGGAACCAAGAGATGAAAAAAGATGCTTGGTCGGTCCTCCTACTTCAAATTTGGCCGAAACACAAGTGGCTGTAAAAAAACAGTCCGGCCACGAGATAGATAGATTTGATAGATAGATAGATAGATAGATAGATAGATAGATGATAGATAGATAGATAGATAGATAGATAGATACATAGATTACATAGATCAATAGATGCAATATACATTTGATAGATACAAATTACATAGATCAAAAGATGCAATATACATTTGATAGATACAAATTACATAGATCAAAAGATGCAATATACATTTGATAGATACGAATTACATGGATCAAAAGATGCAATATACATTTGATAGATACGAATTACATAGATCAATAGATGCAATATACATTTGATAGATACGAATTGCATAGATCAAAAGATGCAATATACATTTGATAGATACGAATTACATAGATCAATAGATGCAATATACATTTGATAGATATGAATTACATAGATCAAAATATGCAATATACATTTGATAGATACAAATTACATAGATCAATAGATGCAATATACATTTGATAGATACAAATTACATAGATCAATAGATGCAATATACATTTGATAGATATGAATTACATGGATCAAAAGATGCAATATACATTTGATAGATACGAATTACATAGATCAATAGATGCAATATAAATTTGATAGATATGAATTACATAGATCAATAGATGCAATATACATTTTTTTAGATACGAATTACATAGATCAATAGATGCAATATACTTTTGATAGATACGATTTTAAGGAGTGTGTGTCACCATAAGCTTACTGGTGTGTTTGTAAAAGCTAGTCCTGAGTGAAATAAAGCAATAGTAGTAGTTCCTTCTGGAACAGGTAGTCCTGTCTGATTCTTTCAGGTATACCAGTTGCAGAGGTTCTGACCCTGCATTCTGGCTGCACCTCTCCCTTCAAGAGAGATCTGTTACAGAGTCTGTGGGCCTGTATGCAAAGAGCTGGCCATGTGAGCCCCAATTTTAAAGACAGTACAGGGAAAGCAATCAATACCTACCTGGAGAAAGGAGTGTGGCAGAGGGGACTTTACCTTCCTCAAAGGAGCAGCAAGGCAGAGGGATTTATTCCTGCCTAGAAGAAACCAGAGGGCACGCTACCTGCTGGAAGTGTGCAGTGAGGCAGAGGGATCTATTCCTGCTTAGAAGCAGACAGGCAGAGGGGACTCTACCTGCCTGGGAGCCCACTGAGACCAGCCCAGCTGGGGGAGATACAGACGCTGGCTTGACCCCGGTCTCAGCCACGATAGCCCTGGTCCCACTATTTGGAGGCAGAGGGATCTATTCCTGCAAAGAAGCAGCCTGGCAGGGGGATTTATTCCTGCCTAGAAGCAGACAGTCAGAAGGGACAATACCTGCCAAGAAAGAGCTGCAGGGCAGAGAGGACGCTACCTGACTGGGAGTCCACTGAGACCAGCCCAGCTGGGGGAGATAGAGCCGCTGGCTTGACCCTGGTCTCAGCAACTATATCTCTGGTCCCACTATCCGGTGGCAACCCCTAGGTTTGGACAGAGGAAGGGAGACCCGCAAGCGGAGTACCGCTACATCTGGGAGATGGAAAAGGATGCTTAGACACCCAGTACAGGTCGTTCTCCTTCAGCCTTTTTATACGAGGGTCCCCGACCCCAAACAGGCAAGACAGGATGAAAGACCCCATCTGCCATGACTTACTTTTGCACAATCGAGTACAGGTATGGCATCAATTTTAGGAACCCGGAGATTATTTTTAGGAACTGGGAGATGGAAAAAGATGCTTGGACACCCAGTACAGGTCGTTCTCCTTCAGCCTTTTTATACGAGGGTCCCCGACCCTCAACAGGCACGTCAGCATGAAAGACCCCATATGCCATGACTTCCTTTTGCACAATCGAGTACAGGTATGGCATCGATTTTAGGAACCTGGAGATAATTTTTAGGAACCGGGAGAAGGAAAAAGATGCTTGGACACCCAGTACAGGTCGTTCTCCTTCAGCCTTTTTATACGAGGGTCCCTGACACTCAACAGGCACGACAGTATGAAAGACCCCATATGCCATGACTTCCTTTTGCACAATCGAGTACAGGTATGGCATCGATTTTAGGAACCCGGAGATAATTTTTAGGAACCGGGAGATGGAAAAAGATTCTTGGTCGGTCCTCCTACTTCAAATTTGGGGCACTGCGTGTGCAATCTACTGTGCCACCAGATATGACTGGTGTGTTAAGTAGTACTATTCTTAACAGTTTAATCCCTGTTATGTGCCTTTTTTTGGTTTGGGTTTTGTAGCCAGAGTGCAACACCAGAGGCCAGAAAAATTAGGCATGTACAAATTGAAAACTTAGCTATTGTTGCAGACGCTGCTGTAGCAGCAGCCAGAAAAATTGATGTTTGTTTGACGGTTAGAAAGTGCCCTAAAACATTGTGGCTTGAACCCTAGTTGTTGGCGGATAAGTCACGCAAGTCATCCCGCATTCGAAGATAAAATACAGCAGCGTGTGTACCATTTGTAGCCCAAGGCAGCTCATCTCATCAGGCCTTTTTTATTTGAATGTATCGCACAATGTCAGTCCCTTCGGGATCCATCCCTCATTCATTTTAATAAAGGTGAGATAATCAAGACTTTTTTGACCTAGGCGACTTCTCTTCTCAGTGACAATACCTCCTGCTGCACTGAAGGTCCTTTCTGACAGGAAACTTGAAGCGGGGCAGGCCAGAAGTTCGATTACAAATTGGGATAGCTCAGGCCACAGGTCAAGCCTGCACACCCAGTAGTCAAGGGGTTCATTGCTCCTCAGAGTGTCGAGATCTGCAGTTAATGCGAGGTAGTCTGCTACGTGTCGGTTGAGTCATTCTCTGAGGCTGGATCCCAAAGGGCTGTGGCGATGCATAGGAGTTAAAAAGGTCCGCATGTCCTCCATCAACAACACGTCTGGAAAAAATCCTTTCCTTGCCGGTGTGGTTATGGGAGGAGGAGGATTACTTTCATCTCTTCCCCTGTTAGATTCCCATTGTGCTGTGACATCACCCTTATACACTGTGTAAAGCATACTTTTTAATTTATTTTTGAACTGCTCCATCCTTTCCAACTTGCGGGAATTTGGTAACATTTCAGTCACTTTATGCTTATACCGGGGGTCTAGTAGCGTGGACACCCAGTACAGGTCGTTCTCCTTCAGCTTTTTTATACAAGGGTCCCTACACAGGCACGACAGCATGAAAGACCCCATTTGCACAAGGTTGGATGCCGAGCTAATCATGTCCCGTTCCTCATCCTCACTGATGTCACTGAAGGTATCTTCTTCCCCCCAGCCACATACAACACCACGGGTACCAGATAGGTGACAACAACGAGCACCCTGGGATGCCTGTTCTGCTTGGTCTTCCTCCTCCTCCTCCTCAAAGCCACATTTCTCCTCTGACTCCTCTTCCTCACAATCCTCTTCCTGCGTTGCCGCTGGTCCAGCAAGCGATGCTGATAAGGCTGTTTCTGGTGGTGATGGAGACCACAAATCTTCCTCTTCCACTTCACACTCATCCACGGCCTGATCCAGCACTCTTCGCAGGGCACGCTCCAGGAAGAAAACAAATGGTATGATGTCGCTGATGGTGCCTTCGGTGTGACTGACTAGGTTTGTCACCTCCTCAAAAGGACACATGAGCCTACAGGCATTGCGCATGAGCGTCCAGTAACGTGGCAAAAAAATCCCCAGCTCCCCAGAGGCTGTCCTAGCACCCCGGTCATACAAATACTCGTTAACAGCTTTTTCTTGTTGTAGCAGGCGGTCGAACATTAGGAGTGTTGATTTCCAACGTGCCGGGCTGTCGCAAATCAAGCGCCTCACTGGCAGGTTGTTTCGCCGCTGGATATCTGAGAAATGTGCCATGGCCGTGTAGGAACACCTGAAATGGCCACACACCTTCCTGGCCTGCTTCAGGACGTCCTGTAAGCCTGGGTACTTATGCACAAAGCATTGTACAATCAGATTACACACATGTGCCATGCACGGCACATGTATCAACTTGCCCAATTTCAATGCCGACACCAAATTACTTCCATTGTCAGAAACAACGTTGCCAATCTCCAGTTGGTGCAGAGTCAGCCACTGATCCACCTGTGTGTTCAGGGCAGACAGGAGTGCTGGTGCGGTGTGACTCTCTGCTTTCAGGCAAGTCAACCCCAAGACGGCGTGACACTGCCGTATCCGGGATGTTGAATAGTACCTGGGGAGCTGGGGGTGCCCTTGATGTGGAGCAAGACGCAGCAACAGAAGAGGACTTAGCCGAGGAAGAGGTTATGGAAGAGGATGGAGTAAGAGGAGTAGAGGAGGTAGCAGCAGGCCTGCCTGCAAGTCGTGGCAGTGTCACCAACTCCTCTGCAGAGCCATGCATTCCATGCTTGTCAGCCATCAGCAGGTTTACCCAATGCACAGTGTAGGTGATATACCTGCCCTGACCATGCTTTGCAGACCAGCTATCAGTGGTCAGATGGACCCTTGCCCCAATGCTGTGTCCCAGACATGCCATTACTTCCTTTTGCACAATCGAGTACAGATTGGGGATTGCCTTTTGTGAAAAGACATTTCGGCCGTGTACTTTCCACTGCGGTGTCCCAATAGATACAAATTTTTTGAACGCCTCAGACTCCACCAGCTTGTATGGTAAAAGCTGGCGTGCTAAGAGTTCAGACAAGCCAGCTGTCAGACACCGGGCAAGGGGGTGACTTTGGGAAATTGGCTTCTTACACTCAAACATGTCCTTGACAGACACCTGACTGTGGGCAGATGACCAGGAACTGCTACGTAAGAGAGACTGAATGGCGGATGGTTGAGAGGGGGCAAGGAGTACAGCAGTGGTTGACGTGGCTGAAGATGCTGGACCAGGAGGAGGATGACGGCTTTGAGTTTGTGTGCTGCTTCTACTCATGTGTTCATCCCATCGGCATTTGTGATGTGAGACCATGTGCCTTCACAAAGCAGTTGTACCTAGGTGGGTGTTGGACTTCCCACGACTCATTTTCTTTTGGCACAGGTTGCAAATGGCATCGCTGTTGTCAGAGGCAGACACACAAAAAAAATGCCACACTGCTGAGCTCTGCGCTGACGGCATTCTGGTGGTGGCAACAGCATGCGTTGATTGGCGTGCTGTCTGGCTGACCCCGGGTGCCGATGCATGCTGTCTGACTGTTCCACTAGCTCCTTGTGACGACCTCCCCCTGCTTCCAACTCGTCTCCTCCTCCTCCTCTCTGTCTCCCCATCTGAACTTTCCCCCTCTTCTTCTTCTCTACTAGCGGGCACCCACGTGACATCCACAGACGCATCATCATCAACCGCTTCACTTGTATCTGACAAATCAACAAAGGAAGCAGCAGTGGGTACAACATCACCATCATCATCACACCGTACGTCCATGTCTGTAATGCTGCCTGACTGAGACATATCACTGTTATCTACATCCTCTGTCAATGATGGTTGTGCATCACTCATTTCTTCCAACTGATGTGTCAATAACTCCTCTGATCAAGTGAAGTGGCTGTGGTGCTAGTGTTGGTGGTGACGGCAGGCAGGCGAGGGGCACTGGTCACTTGAGAGGTGCCCGAAGCTAAGCTGGAGGTGGATGGTGCGTCAAGGTTAGGAGCGGAAGCTGTAGAAGATTGGGTGTCCTGTGCTAGCCATTCAATAGGTCCTCCTCAGAACTTTTCACGTTATTGTAGGGTCTAAGGGAATCACAGCACCACGACCATGACGGCACCTGTGGGGTGGCCTGCCTCTGCCTGTAATTTTTTTTTAAAAATGTAGACTTACACTACTATTAAACAAAATATGAGTGGTGCCACTGGGCAAGTGGGCACAGTATATGCTGTGAGCCTGACACAAAAAAGCAGACTGATGTTTCACAATCCAAAAAGTTTATTTTTTTTAAATGTACACTTACACTACTATTAAACAAGATATGAGTGTGGGCACTGGGCAAGTGGGCACAGTATACGCTGTGAGCCTGACACAAAAAAGTAGACTGATGTTTCACAGTCAAAATTTTTTATTTTTTAAATATTTAAACTACTGTTACAACAAATATGAGTGGTGCCACTAACTTGGCAAGTGGGCCTGGCACACACGCTGACAGGCAGGCAAATGCAATAAGATTAAAATTAACAGACTGATTTTTGACAGTCAAAAAAGTTTTTTTTTAAATATTTACACTATTGTTATAACAAATATGATTGGTGGCACTAGTTGGCAAGTGGGCCTGGCACACACGCAGGCAGGCAGGCAACTGGAATTAGATTACACTAGCAGACTGATGTAAACATTTTTTTTTTTTTAAATTACACTAATGTTTCACCAGATATGAGTGGTTGAAAACAGAGCAATTAGGCACAGTATATGCTGTGGGCCTGACACACAGGCCTGATGGAAAATTAAATTAGATTACACTAGCAAACTGATGTAAAAGTTTTTTTTTTTTTTAAATTTACACTAATGTTACACCAGATATGAGTGGTGGCACTGAGCAAGTAGGCACAGTATATGCTGTGAGCCTCACACACAAGCTGACAGGCAGGCAAATGCAATTAGATTACAAAAAAACAAAAAAAAACCACTGACATTCTAGCCCTAAAATGGGCTTTTTGGGGTGCTGTCCTTACAGCAGAGATCAGATGAGTCCTTCCGGACTGTAGTGGACACTGAATACACTAGCCTAGCTATCAATTTCCCTATTAATTCAGCAGCAGCTACACTGTCCCTCCTCTCACTAAGAATGCAGGATCAGAATGAATCTAAAATGGCTGCTGCCCAGGAGCTGGGAGGGTCTGGGAGGGAGTGTCTGCTGCTGATTGGCTGAAATGTGTCTGCAGACTGTGAGATACAGGGTCAAAGTTTACTCAATGATGACGAATAGGGGCGGATCGAACATCGCATATGTTCGCCCGCCGCGGCGAACGCGAACAAGCTAAGATCGCCGGGAACTGTTCTCCGGCGAACTGTTCGCGACATCACTAGTTATGAGACATTTTCACTCATAACGCAAAACTCATAATCTAGCCGTTTGTTATCTGTCTATTATATAGAATAAAATTAATATTATGGCAATGTTGATATTTTATGAAGTTTTAAATGATAATATTTTGTTTGCTCGTTATTTATACGAATCGGATTATTACATGTGACACAAGATAAGTAGCAGTGTTTATTTTTGTTTTGACTCTGCACCTTTTGTTTCTGCTAAGCTTTTTTGAAAATCCTTGGGGAAAAAAAAACCTTAGAAAAAGTCTGACAAAGTCTGTTATAGATTTTTTGCGACTATCTAGTTTTGTTTGATTTACTAATTTCAACAGTAGCTCTTCTAATGAACTAGAATGGAATAAATAAAGAAGCAAAACAAACAACTTTAGCGCACAAATAAGTTGTTTTTCATACAGGAATTCTGATTGTTATACGAAACAGCGTTCACATCTATATACACATATAAAGAGGCCCATTTATCAAGCTACGTATAGAGCTTGTAGGCCCGTGTTTCTGGCGAGTCTAAAGACCGCTGCTCCATAACCCTGTCCGTGTGCTCTGAGGACATGAATCGCCACAATTTAACCCGATCGACTACAATCGGGTTGATTGACAACCCCCTGCTGGCGGCCGATTGGCCGCGATTCTGCATGTGCACCAGCAGCTCTTGTGAGATGCTGGTGGAATGCTGAATACAGAGAGCGTATTGCTCTCTGCATTCAGCGAGGTCTTGCGGACCTGATCTGCACTGATGGATCAGGTCCGCAAGACCTCTGATAAATAGGCCTCAGTGTGTTAGATTGTTCTTATTTATTTTTACATATCCCAGATATTCTTCAAATTATAACTGGTATTTATCTACTATTTCTGCTGGACAATCATCCCTCATATCTCTTTCCTTATTTATCAAAAAAACAAACACAGGTGTTGTATTTATCCAAAATCAAACTGAAAGGGACAGTTAAAATCTTGGGATTTGTTTATTTAACGTCTCTGGTAATGCATAATGAAACAACTTTGCCATATATTTTTATTTTTTAGTTTTTTTTATTTATTTTACCACTTTTCATGTAATTTAGATCTAAATATTAAGCAATTTCTAATTCTTAGAACTTGGATTTTACCTGCTGACTTCTGAAAGCAAACTCTGATCTATATCTGTCTCTAATTGACTTTATAAGCTAAGAACTACAAACAATTATCTTTATGCTAACTTAATGACTATGCCTTGTTGTCTGTGAACTAAATCCCGGATTGGCTCCTCCAAAGGTGGAGTTTGCCTATAAATAAAACCTTTAAGACTGGGCTCATGGGCTGATGTTATTCTATAGCATCACAACAGAAATGTCTTGGAAGTACAAGGTGGACAGAGCATGACATTATAAGCAACTTTCCAATTGATTTCTATTATCAATTTGCTTAGTTTTTCAATGTCCTTTGTTAAAGCAGAGCTTTCCAAACTTTTTATGTTGGTGACACACTTTTTAGACCTACATCATTTTGCGACACAGTAATTAATTCAGTTGTACTAGCAAAAAGGAGGTTAAACTAGCTTGTTTTAAGAGATATAGACACATACATAAATTATATAATAATTAAATTTACAAGTAACAGTATGTATGTGCAAGAATTAAAAAAAAGTTTAATAACACCAATAGCTACTTACTATTTTAATGGGATGTATGAGGTTGATGGGATGAACACAATTTCTTAATATTTGGTGGAATATTAGATAAAGACACTCGCATTTCATCATCAAGCATTTTTAAGTTTCCACTTCCTATCCATATATCAAGAGCAGGAGCAGCAATGCACTACTGGGAGCTAGTAGCAAAAAAACCCCACTGACTTCTGACTTCAGCTCAGCGTTTAAGCTGCCGGCCTCAGAGCTCGGTGAGTCCGATTGACTACTGCCCACGCTGCAAACACACTGCTGTCCCACTCACTGACTACTGCCCGCGCTGCAAACACACTGCTGTCCCACTCACTAACTACACATGCAGTCACGAGCCAATTAAGGAGACTACATGTGCAGTCAGGAGCCAATGTGCCGCCAAAGCCGCCAATGGGAATGGTTTCAGTTCCCACTGAGCTGCGCCAATTGGTTAAGATGATCTGTGACCCACATGGTATCAATCACATGTCAACCATGTGATATGCGTAGCAGGCAGGCGGAAATTCAGAAACCAAAAAAATAAATACATTTAAAAAAAATTGTGCTGAAGCAGGGACACACCAACACACTCCTGCCGACACACTAGTGTGTCCCGACACACAGTTTGGAAAGCACTGTGTTAAAGACTAATCCCAGAGGAGTTTAGGAGTCTGCACATGTCTTTAGCCATTTGGAAGCACAGTGGCCCTACAGCGCTAAAAACACAGATTCTAAATTCCTCTGCCTACCTAGCTTTGCTCTTCAAAAAAGGATAAGCAAATAAGCAAGGATAAGTAAATTTGATAATATAAGTAAATTTGAAAGTTGTTTAATGTACAATCTAATGAATTCATACAAATTGTAAAAAAATAAAAAGCTGTAACAGTGTGTAAGTGTATCATACGTACTGTAACAAAATAATAAAGCTGTAACAGTGTGTAAGTGTATCAGACGTACTGTAACAAAATAATAAAGC